>NW_026975161.1:145000-148476 GCF_030014295.1 Loxodonta africana | reverse complement strand
CCCGGGCGCGGTCCCGCGTGGGGTCCGGACCGTCGGAGAATTTTTTCAAAGTCCCGCTCCGGGGGTCCCCGGGCCGAGGTTGCCGCCCCCGGCCCGCCCCGGCCCGGCCACGGACCCGCGCGGGGCCCGGACCTTCGGAGGGGCCCCGCCGCCCGAGAATTTTTTCCAAGTCCCCCCTCCGAGGGTTCCCCGACCGGCCCGCGTTGGCCGCAGCGCAGGCGGCTGGCTCTGGGCGCCCGCGCGGCCCCGGCCAGCTCCGTCACCCCGTCCCGCGGGTCGACCAGAGGATCCCGGGAGCTCCGGGGGGGGGGGGCGGGGCGCTGGGGGCCATGGGGTCGCGCTACGGACCGATGGCCGGGCCGCAGTTCCGGGGGCTCGCCGTGGGGAGCGGGCCCCTCCCGCCGCGGGGCGTGGCTTTTCTCTCGCCCAAAACGGGCGATTTGGGCCACCAGATTGGTGCTGACACGCTCTCCTCGCTGGGTGACTCCCGCTGAGCAGATGGGAAACCTGGACGGGTCCGTAGACGCCGGTCCACCGACGGCCCACGCCCTCCCCCGCTCCTCCCCGCTTGAGCCGCCCGCCTGGGGCCCGTGCGCCGGCTCTCGCGCGTCCAGATGTCCAGCCGCGGTGCCTCCCCCCGGTCTCCAGTGCCCGAGGGCGGCGTGGCACGGGCGCCGCGGGCCCTCTGACCCGCGTGCCCCTTGTCGCAGGCACCCGCGGTGGCCGCGGTGCTCGCCAGAGTGTGCCCCGCTACCCCCCTCCCCCAGGCCCACGTGCCTCGCGTGTCAGGCGTTCTCCGTGTGCAGGGGTCCTCGCGGCCACCTTTCCGCAGCCGGGGCGGGCGAGGCAGAAAGCGGGTCCTCTCCGGGGCTGTCCTCGCCCGCCTCCTGGCAGCCCTGGCGGGGGGGTCTTCTCCTCCTCGCTTGTGCCTGGGCTGACCCGATCGATGTGGTGTTGTCGTGCTCTCCCGGGCCGGGTCCGAGCCGCGCCAAGACGAGGGACGGACATTCGTGGCGAATGGGACCGCTCTTCTCGCTCAGCGCGCGGGCCCCTCGCTCCTCCTCCCCGCCCGCCGGTGGTGCGCAGAGGGGCAGGGGCACGGAATCCGGCCCGACCTTGCTCATCTGCCCTCGTTCGCGGCCTCGCGGCCAGCGTCGGCGGTGGCGGGGTCCTGAGACCGAGCAGGACAGCCTCTGCTCGTGGCCCTGGTGTTCTGCCTCGCGTCGGGCCCTCCCCCGCCCCCCGCGGCGGGGGGGCTCTCTGGTCAGGCGCACCCGCGCGCCCCACCCAGGTGGTGCCGGTGCGCCTCGAGTGGCCCTTTGGCGGTGCCCCTGGAACGCTCCAGGCCGTCCCTCAGGTGCCTGAGGCCGGGTGGCGGTGCCGTTTCCCCGTTCCCAGCCCACCCTTCCGGTCACCGCTCACGCGTGTGGGCGTGCGCCCCTCGAGCCGAGAGAAATAAAAAACAGGAGTGCGGCCGAGAGGGAGAGAAAGGATGTGGAGGAAAAAAAAAAAAAAAAGGGGGGTCGAGCGGGGTAAGACCTTTAGAGCACGCACGCCTCGCGGGAGGGTGCCGTGCCTGATCCCGAGAAGGCGGGGGTGAGAGAGGGGTGCGCGCGTGCGTGCCCGCCCCGGTGCTTGCCGAGACCCGCGTGAGGCAAGCGAGAGCGGAAGGAGGAGGGCCCGCGTGTTGCTTCCGCCGGTGCCGAGGGAAGTCGCCCTTGCGAGGTGGGGGCCCAGGCTGCGTAGCCGCGGCTGGGCCCCGGCGGTCCGTTGTTAGGCTCTGTCGTACCTCCTCCCCCCCGCGGGCCGCCCTAGAGCGCGGACCCCTCTACAGAGGGAGACCGGGGGGTGTGTTGGGCTTTTAGGTGCCCAGGCAAGCCTCGGGTGTGCGCGGCGCGTACCCGCGAGGCCCCGCGCGCTCGCCGGAGCCTGGCTCCGGTGAGGCGGGATGAGGCGGAGAAGCTTTAAAAGAGAAACGGAAAAAAAAAAAAACGGACGACTCAAAAGGTGTGACTTTCCGAGGCCCTCGGTCGCCGCTGCGGTGCCCCACCCGTTCCCTCCTCGCCCGAGTGGAGGGTGGACGCAGCACGGAGCCGGGAGCACGCGCCGTCCCCGGGTGAGGCAGAGCCGCCGTGAGCACGAGGCGGCAGGCTCCGTTCCCGGCCGCAGAGGCCCACTGTGCCTTAACCCCCCCGCTGGTGCTTACCAATACCGCAGGCCCCCCCCGCCCATCCCCGGGGCGCCCTCGGGCGCCTGGCGGGGGCCCAACGTGGGGGGCGATGGGTGGGGACGGCCCGTCTTCGGTGAAGAAAGTCTTCTCTAGTCATCTCCGAGGGTGCCTTGGGGGTGCCGGATCCCCCAGCCGCTGCCCCTCGCCTTGCGCGCAAGCCACCGACCGTGGCTCGCAGGCAGAGCCCCCTCTCCTTCCCGCCCGGTGTGGAGGGAGAGGTCCGCCGGCCCCGCGGTGGGGCCGCGCGCCGCCCTTCGCCTGCCGCGGCCCGCGCCTCCCCCCTGCGAGTCGGGGGAGGGCCTTCGCCGGGCCAGCCGTCTGGCGCCGGGGTCGCGCGCGTCCGTGTGTGCGTGTGAGTGTGCGGCCCTCCCGTCGCGCGCCTGGTGCGGTGGGGCCGGGGGTCCGTCCGGCGGACGGCCCCCGCGCCGTTGTGTGCCGCCTCCCGCCCGCACCCGTCCCGTGCCGCCAGCGGTGCGCGGGTGTGCGGGCCCACCTCCTCACCCGGGAGCTTTCCCGGCGATGTGCCCCTGGGCCGGGGGGATGGGCGTGCCGGGGGCCGCCCCCGCAGCGCCTCCCTCGCCGACGTCGATCGACCCCGCCCCGCCCGGCCGGCCCGCGCACACGCCGTCCCCGGTCTGGGACCGCGAACCGGCCTCGCCGCGTTGGGCGTCGCCACCGGGCCTCCCCGGCCGGTGGTGTCCCCTGGCGACGCGCCCTCGGACCCGGGCCCGGGCCCTGTGTGCGCCGGGCGGGTGGGCGGCGTGTGGCCGTCGTGCGCGTGAGGGTTGCCCGCTGGGTGGGCGGTGGGCTGGAGGAGACAGGGAGCGGCGGCGACCGCGGGGGGGTCCGATCCCCCTCCGCGCCGCCGCCGCCACCGCCGCCTTCCCGCTGCCCGCGTCTCCCCCGCCGCCGCCCTGCCCTGGCCTCGCCGCGTCCCTCCGGCTGCTGGCTCGGGGCCGCGCCTCCCGCCAGTGCGTATCGCTTCCCGGTTCCCCGGTGGTGGTCCCCCGCCCCGCGCCCGCCGGCGGTGAGCTGCCGGTGGGGGGGGCTCTCCCGGAGCGGCCTCTCTCCTCCCCGGTCCGGTGCGTGCGTCCGAGGGCCGCCGGGCCCCGGCCGGCCGGGCCGGCCTCGGCCGCCCGCCCGCTCCCCGCGTTCCCGGAGGGCGCCACCGCGGCCCTCTTTCCCGGGTGAGCGCGGTGGGGTTGCGGCGCGCCGGGGCCGCCCGCGCGCCGGGACGCCAGCGCCC
>NW_026975161.1:140000-142500 GCF_030014295.1 Loxodonta africana | reverse complement strand
CCCGCCCGTCGGGCGTACGCGTCCGCGGCGCGTCCCGGGACGCGCGCGGTGCCGCGGGAACCCCCCTCCCTTCCCCCCCTACGCGCTCCCCCTCCCGCGGGAGGATGGGGGGGCGCCGGTGGGTGGCGCTCGGGGGGTCACCCGCTGCCCGCCGCTTCCCGGCCGCCCGCCCTGGGCGTGGGGGGGGTAGCCCCGCGCCCGTCCTCCGGCCGACCGCCCCGGCCCCGCCGCCCCTGCGCGGCCGCCCCTTCCCTCCGGCCCCCCTCCCCGGCGTCCGCCCCCGCCCCTCGCTGACCTCCCCCGGCACCTTCGGGCCCTCGCCCGGCCTCCCCCTTCCCGCCCGCGAAACCGCGTCGTCCCGCCGTCGCCCCGGGCCCTCCGCGGCCCGGGGCCTGGGCCGCGCGGGTGCGGGGGGGGACGGTGGCCGGCCTCCGAGCGCGCGCCCGTGTGGGTCGTCGCGGGGGTGAAGGGAAGAGGAGGGCGGTGTGTGCGTGTGCGGCCGGGAGGTGGGGGGAGCCGTAGGCGGGGTGGGCGGCCGCGCGCTGCGGGCGGCGGGTCCCCGGTGGCGGCGGCGCGGGGGGGCGCGCGTGGGCCCCTACCGTCCATCCCCCGCGTCACGGGCCGGCAGCGCCGCGGTCCCGCGCGTCCCCCGCGGGCGGCCGCGGCCGGGGATCCGCGTCGGGGGCGATGGCCGCGCCCCGCCCTCGCTCGCCACCCTGTCCAGGTACCTAGCGCGTCCCGGCGCGGAGGTTTAAAGACCCTCGGGGGGTCGCCCGTCCGCCGCGGTTCGTGGCGGCGGGCCCGCGGGGAGCGGCCGTGGGGGGGGGCCTGGCCCTCACCCCGCCTCTCCCCCGGCCTCCGCCCCCAGGCCGGGGGGCTCCGCGCCGCGCCCCGCTGCCGGCCGGGCGGCCGCCGGGAGGGGGAGCCCGGCGGCCGGTCGGACCGCGCGGGCCCGCGCGCGGGCGCCCCGTGTCGTTGGGGGTGGGAACCCCCGGGGCGCCTGTGGGGGCGTCCAGGCCCGCTCCTCCGGGGGCCGGGTGTGGACGGGCCCCTTGTCCGCGAATCCCTCCCGACCTTTCCCGAGTCGTGGTTCCGTCGTGTCTTCTGGCCGGCAGGAGGCGCCCCTCGGGGGATGTGTGCCGTGTCCAGGGCGGGGTCGCCTCCCTCCCTCCTCGCTGGGGGGGGGGAGGGCCCCGCGAATCCAAACTCGTACGACTCTTAGCGGTGGATCACTCGGCTCGTGCGTCGATGAAGAACGCAGCTAGCTGCGAGAATTAATGTGAATTGCAGGACACATTGATCATCGACACTTCGAACGCACTTGCGGCCCCGGGTTCCTCCCGGGGCTACGCCTGTCTGAGCGTCGCTTGACGATCAATCGCCCCCCCCGGGGTTTGCCGCCGGCCAGCGTCTGGCCGGCCCTCCCTCCCCCGGGGGTGCGCGGCTGGGGGCTTCCTCGCAGGGGCTGGCCGGCCGGCCCGCCGCACGCCCGCGCCCAAGCCTGGGCGGCGGGAGGCGCGCGGGCGGCGGCCGGGTTCCCTACGACCCCCTAAGGACAGACCCGGTGGTGCCCCCGTCCGCCCCCCTTCCCTCCGCGGCGGCGGAGGAGGAGGAGGGGGGCCGGGGGCCGCCGCGCCCGCGAGAGAGAAGAGAGAGAAGCGAGGCGAGAGCTCGCGCCGGGGTCGTGGCTCGGGGGCCCTCCCTCGCGCCGCACGCGGCCTCGGGGTCACCCTGGCGACGGGGGGGGGGTGTGTGCTCGCCGGGGGAAGGCGGTCCCGCGCCGCGCGGCGGGGGCCGGGGAGGGGCGACGGGGAGGGGAAGCGGCGTCCGCGTCCGGGGCGCCCCCGTCGGGCCGCCGCCCGCCCCCGGCGGCGGCCGCGGGGGACGTCCCGGCCGGCCTCCGTCTCCTCCGAGCCGCTCTTCCCCACGGTCCGCCGCGCGTCCGGGGCCCGCCGGCCTCCCGGCGGCCCCTTCCACCCCCCGTGCCTTGTCGGGACGCCTCCGCCGGGCGCGTGCGGGGGGCGGGGCTCCGCCCCAGGCCACGGGTGCCCCGGCGGGCGGCCCGCGGGACGCCGCGGTGTCGCCCGCCGATGCGCGCCTCCCCCCTGGGTCGTTCCCCCCCTCCATGCCGCGCCGGCGAGGCCCGGCCCGGCGGGGGCGCCGCCGGGGCGCCACCGGGCGCGCCGGCGCCCCCTGCAGGACCCCGCGGGCCGCCGGCTCGTGCCCCTCCCTCCCCGCCCCGCTTCCCGTCCCCGTCCGCCCGCCCCCGCCCGGCCCGCGTGGCGCCGGGGCGGGGCGGCGGGCGGGCGGGCCGGGCGTGCGTGGGCGGCGCGTGCTGCCCGCGGCCCTCCGGCACGCGTCCCTCTCCGTGTCGCGCGCTCTCTTCTCTTCCGCGCGGGCCCCCTGGCGTTGACGATCGCGTGGCCGGCCTCCCGTGAGCGCGGGCGCTTGCGCGGGCGGCGGCGGCGTTGGCGAGCGAGAAGACCCTCGTCGGGCTCCC
>NW_026975161.1:0-132500 GCF_030014295.1 Loxodonta africana | reverse complement strand
CCCGAGCGTCCCGTGCGTGCGTCTGCTGTGCGCGTGCGTCTCCGCGTTTCCGCGTGCCCCGGGCGTGCGTCCGTGTCGCCGGAGGGCGCCGCCGCCGCCGCCGCCGCTGCGTGCGCGTACGTGTCCGCGCGGGTGCGCGCGTGGCCTCTCCGGTGCGCGCGCGCGCGCGCGGCCCCGTCCGTCCGAGTGCGGCGCGCCCTCTTCGGGATGCCGCGCGGGCGCGCGGCCGGGCGTACGTACCTCGTGCCCGTGCCCCCGTCTCGCGCGCGACGCGTCTATCGCGTCGCGCGTGTGTGGCGGGGGCGCCGTGTCCTCCGAAGCGCTGCGGCGCGGCCGTCCGCCCCGTCGCGCCCCTCCCTCCGTCCGCGCGGGTGGGCGTCCCGCTTCGGGGGGGGGCGGCGGGGGTTGGCCGCGGGCGGGCTTCTGTTGGGGGGATCCACGGGCGTGTGCCCCTGAGGCGTACCTTCCCGTGTTTCGGCCGCGCCGTCCGTGCGAGTCGCCGTGCGTCCGGGCCCCCGTGCGCGTGCGCGAGCGGACCGTGTCCGTGGGTGCCGCGCGTCCGCGTTCCCGCGTGTTCTGCCTGCCCGCGCCTACCTCTGTGTCTCCCGGGCGTCCCGGGGTTGTGTCTGCTGCGCGCGCGCGCGCGCCCCCTCGCGTCCATCTCCGTGTTTCCGTGTGCTCCGTGGGCCCGTCCGTGTCTCCGGAGGGCACCCTGCGGTGCGGGCGCACGCGCGCGCGGGCGCGTTCCCGTCCTTCCGTCCGTCCGTCCGTCCGTCCGTCCGTCCTCCTCCTCCTCCTCCTCCTCCTCCTCCTCCGCCCCCCACCGCCCACACCCCCGCCGCCCCCCGCCGCCCCCACCGCCTCCGCCGCCTCCAAACCTCTTCCCCGCCTGGCGGGTGGCAGCCGGCGGCCACGTCGGACTGGATCCGGATATCGCCAGCGTGGGGCCCACGGCAAGGGCGCAGGCGGGGTGGGGTTGGGGGTGCGTGGTGGGCGGTGGGGGGGGTGGCGCCAGCGGTCCTCGGCGGCGGCGGGCCTAGCGCCGCCGGCACGTGCCCCTCCGGTTTCAGTCGGGACCGCCTCCGTGACGTCGAGGAGAGCTTCTCCACCCGTCCGTCCGAGGGCGCGGGGGTTCGGCGGACCGAGGGTGCCGTCGTCCCTCGACGACCGCCTTCGGGTCGCGCGCACACACACGCTCGGAGGCGCCCCGTCTCAACTGCAACTGAAAGGAGTCGGCGGAGTAGAAACCGCGGCCCTCGAGACAGCTCCCTAACGCCGGGTGCGTGCGGCGGGGTGCTTTCTACACCCTACAGAAGGAAAACGCCTGTGGCCGGAGTTCTCGACGCCCGCCTTTCGACGCACCCTCTCGTCGCCTCGCTCCGTTTCCTAAGGCTCTCGTGACTCCTCCCGTTCTATTTCAGGGAGGCGCAGCTGAAGGGCTATCCGCTCCGCCCGTCCGTGAAGTTGGGCTTTCCCCCCGAAGGTGGCCGGAAGGGGGTGGGGGGGCGCGTGAGCCAAAGGATCTTGAAAACGCGGCGGCGGCGGTACCGCTTTCGGCTCTCGCCGATCCCACGCAGAGGCGGGGGCGCGGGCAGGTCCGCGCGCAGGTGCCCGTGCGAAGGTGCAGGCGCGTGCAGGCGCGGGCGCGCGCGCGCGCGCCCTCGGGCAGGTACGTAGAGGCGGGCGCCCGCGCGTGCACACCCCTAGGCGTACGCACGGGCACGGACGCGCCCGAGGGCGCGCGCGTACCGGCGCGGGCGCGCCCGTGTGGGCGCGCCCACGCCTACGCGCGTGTACCCGCGCGGGTACGCACGGGCAGGCACGTGCGTACCGCCCGCCCGCGCACGGGCGCGTGCACGCGCCTGCGTGTCCGTATCTGCAGCCACGGGCGTGAGCGCGTGGGCGCCTACCGTCCTTCTTCTACCTAACGCCGTCACCGGGCTGGCTCGGCGTCCAGGTATGCCTGTCTCCCCCTCCCCTCCAATCCCCTCCCCCTCCCCGCCCCCTCCCCTCCCCTCCCCTCCCCCTCCCCCTCCCGTCCCTCCCCCCTCCCCCTCCCGTCCCTCCCCCCTCCCCCGTCCCCCTCCCCCTCCCCTCCCCTCGTCTCCCCTCCCCTCCCCCTCCCCCTCCCCGTCCCTCCCCCCACCGCCTCCCCTCCCCCACCCCTCCCCCTCCCCTCCCCCTCGCCTCCCCTGCCCCCATCCCCCTCCCCTCCCCCACCCCTCCCGCCCACCCCCTCCCCCTCCCCCTCCCTCTGCCTGTCTCCTTCCTTTTCTGAAACCGGGTTTTCCTCTTCGAGAGCCGTTCCGCCCCTCGGGCGAAACCAACTCGCCGCGTACCGGAGACCGAGTGCAAAGACGGAGCCCCGGCGGCGCGGCGGCGGCGGCGGCTCGGAGCTCGGCTGCCGACCGAGATCGTCGGCGGTTCGGATCCGCCGGCTCCTCCTTGGGAAGCCCGTGGGGCGGCTCGACTCTCTCCCCTAGGGCCGCTCCGAGTCCCGAGCCGCTCGACGGCACGCGACGGCAGCGGCGCCGCAGTCAGTTCTCTATCTAAACGGAAACGACGACGATGACGAACGTCAGTCTTCACCGCCACGCCCTACTCCCCACCCGAGCACCGTTCCAACTCGGGTGTTTCTCTCCCTGTGGCGGGGGTCCCCCCCGACTGAGAAAAAATAAACCGCCCCCCGAGGACGGCCCGCGTTCGGAGCCTCTTGGTAGTAGCGCGCCTTCACGGGACGACGGCACGCGCGCCCGTCACCCGCTTCCCGGAAAGCTCCCCCCGCAGAGAGTCGCGAACTCGGGCGAAGACGGAGGAGTCCGCGTACCCGTCGCCCAAGGTTCAGCCATCGTCCGATTGGAAACCGGTGCCTTCCCGGTCCCGCCTCCCCGTCGATCGACGCCTCCCGGGGGTGGGATGGCTTCCAGCCGAACCAGCCTACCGTACCCTTCCCCTCCTACGTACCTCGGGAGGTCGGCTCGGACAGGGAGGGGCCCGTCAGATGTCCAGTCCGCCGTGAGCTTTCCACGACGACGGTCGGCCGGTCGGCCGGTCGGTCGGTCGGTCGTCCCGGAACACCCCGGTCGGGTCCGCGCGCGCGCGGCACGGGCTTCACACACCTCGCTCCTCTGGCTTCCCGGGAGACGCTCGCGGCACGGCGACGCGTGCAACGCGGGAACGGCGACGCTGCCCTCGGCCTTACCGTCCCCCCCCTCCAGCCGAATACGGCCCCGGCCCTCACCGCGGGCCGAGTTGGGGGGCTGGGGGTCGGGCCGGGGGGGGGATCGGCGGCGGCGGCCCTCGTCGGCAGGCGGCGCTAGCGCCGCCGGCGTGCGGCCTTACGGTTCCCGTTGCGATTCCCCTCGTGGGCGCGGAGAAAAGCCTCTCCATCCGGCCAAGGGGGCGCCCGTTCGGCGGACCGAGGGCGACGACGGGGGGCTGCCCGTCCGCCTGAGCGCGCGCCCGCTCCCGCAGGCACAGGCGCGCGCGGGCGCAGGCACAGGCGCACACGCTCAGACACGCGCTCACGCGCAGACGCGCACTCAAACCCATACAGACACGCACAGACGCACACACAGACGCACGCACAGACCCGCGCTCACGTGCGCAGGCGCCCCCACAGACGCAGGCGGGCACGCACACGGGCACGCCCGCAGACGCGCACGCGCACGCACGCAGTCACGCGCGCACACGCAGGCACACACGCCCGGACACGCGCGCACACGCCCCCGCAAAGACGCGCCCCCGCACAGACGCGCGCGCGCGCAGGCACGCACACCGGGACGCGCGCGCGAACGGACGCACGCACGCGCGCAGGCACGCGCGCACACGCACCAGGCCACCCGGAACGTTTGCCAACTCCCCGCCCACCTCAGCACCCCACCCCCCGGGCCCGAGGCGCGTGGTCCCCCACCGCCCCCACCCTCCGACCCCCCCACCGCCCCGCTCTCGGCCTCCCACCCCCCAACCCCCCTCGGGCACTCCACCCCCCACCCCCACGACTCACGCACACACGCCCGCCCGCCCGCCCGCCCGCCCGCCCGCATTCGGGAGCCGCCGGAGATCTCTCGATGCTCGAGACGCCGACTCACCCCTCTCCCTCCCCCCCCCCGCCCCGGAGACGCCACCTTCCCGAGTCCGCCCGCGAGCCCGGAGAGCACTCGCTCGGGCCGAGCCGCCCGAGGGCCTCTGGGCGGGCGTTCGCGGCTGGCCCGCCGCGCCTCCGCTGGACCTCACTAAGTCCGGCCTCGCTCCCGAGAGCCTCGAGGGCCTCCCTCGGTGAGATGTCTCCCCAGTCGGACCGGGGGGCCCAGAGCCGGTCCGTACCGGCTCTGGGAAGGCGTTCCCGGCCTCCCCCCCGCCCCCCGTTTGCCCGCCCGCGTCGCGGGAGGATGGAAAGCGATGAGGAAGAACGCTCTCGGTGGCGGCCGTGGTTTTCTTTTGCGACGCGGATGCCGGCAAACGCACGGCTCCCTCCCTCCCTCCCTCCCTCCCTCCCTCCCTCCCTCCCGACGCAATTTGCCCGTTCAACCCGCCTCACGCGTACCGTTGGCTCGGCGACAGGGACGACGGCGGAAAACGTCTCCCGGTCTGCCTGCTGCGCCACGCGGGCACTCAAAGAACGAGGAGGAAAACTTCGGGGACTGGCGGTCTCATCCCGTCCCGTTTGTCGCGTCCGTCCAAAGGATACGGATCGGAGAACACCTGCCCGTCCGACGCTTGGGACGTGCTCTCTTCTCCCTCCCGCCCCCGGTGGACGCTCATCCCCTCGGGCGCCCCCCCCCCGTTCGGCCCTTTCGGGGGCGAGCGCGCGCGCGCGCCCCATGACGCTCCCGAGAGGTTTCCCCGGCGGCCCGGGGGAGTCTGTCCCCTCTGCCACCCTCGAGCCCCGGCCGGGGCCCAGGTGGACCCGGTTCCACCCCCCCGCCGCCCTTCGCTCCGGTCGTCGGCCGTCACCCGGCGGCCGCTTCGATACCGTCCCCCTCCGGAGCTCTGCGGCGCCGACGGGATGGGAAGCGGTCCCGGCGGGCGCGCGCTGGCCACGGCGGCCCGGGGCCTTCGCTCCGTCTCCTCGAGCCCGGCCTGGCTCCCGGCGTCCTCCCGGGGTCCTCCCGGGGTCCTCCCTCCCTCCCTCCCTCCCTCCCTCCCTCCCTCCCTCCCTCCCTCCCTCCCTCCCTCCCAGGGCCCCCCCCGAGTGGGACACGCCGGCTGGCCGGCATGGTGCTCCAGGGCTCCAGCGGGGTAGACGGGATCTTCCTGGCTGAGGGGCGAAATGGCCCGGCTGGGCCGGACCCCCTTGGATCGGAACTTTGGGAGATGGGGCCAAGGTGGTGGAATAGGCTGACGCTTCCGCCTAGCTCTCTTGACGACAAAGACCCGGAAACACAAGCGAACGAGTATGTCTGCGACGAGCGGGGAGTCCTGACCGTCGAAGGCGGGCTTAGACGACGCACTGAGGGGCAGCGGCAGGAAGAGACCTTTCAGGGGCAGAGAGGGTTTACCGGCCCTGCCCCGCGGGGAGCCCTCAGGCACCATTCCCAGAGCGGCTGCTGCAGTGGGCTGGTACCGTCGTTCCACTGCTGTTCCGTCAGGGAGAAGCAGCCAGCCACACAGCCTGCTCACACCTCCGGAACCTGAGGAGGGCCCGGCCGGGCGGATCCCCTTGGCCCAACCGACCCCGCGCTGTGGCCGGACTCCCAAGCCGGCTTCAGTGGCTGAATCTCTGGGCCTGATATTGCCCTCTTGAGCAGCTAGAGGCTTCCTTCTTGGGGAAAGAGAAAATGTGCCAAGGGAGAAAAGATAATTTGCTACCTCCGTTAACCAGGGGAGCTCTGGACAGAAGCGGCTGCTGTCCAGGTATAAACCATCCTTGGTCCTTGAGCACCTTTTCCTTCTGCATGGACCTGTGTGGGCCTATTTTAGAAGAATAGGCCCCTGTTGGCAAACTGCAACCATTTCAGCTGTACTGTGGAGAGGTGGGAGTTTGACATTGCTTTACCTATTAAACAAGGTGTCCTCACCAACGCACATCAGGTACCTAAGGACTCCTAGTTCCACTCAGGTCACCCAGCCACCCATGACAGGGGTCCAGAGTTAACTGGTACCTCCCAGTCCTTACAACCAAAAGCTTTGGGTGCCCATGGTTCATCTGCAGAACCCACCGGCCAGAATGCTGTAATTAATATGGACGCGTTTTCCTCGGAGTAATTCGTGGGTTGGTTCTCAACCCCCTGCCTTGTTCAGAGCATGACCCCCTGCTGCAATCAGATACCAGTATATACACGAATCACCCCTGCCCCTGTAAGACTGTAGGACAGAGCCTGTAACCACACACTTGATATCAGCTACCTGGAAACCTGAGCTGAATGCATACAAGAAAACTGAATGGACTCCTAGACTGATACACCTGATAACAGCTCTAGCCATCTGGGGACAGGACCCCAGAGCTCCGAAGGTGAAAATAATCATGCTAGCTCACTCAAGCAGCCCATAGGTGTATAAAAAACAAAACAAAGCAAGCAGCTATGACACAGTAAGCAAGCATAAACTAATACAATAACTTATAGATGGCTCGGAGACAACAGTCAATATCAAGTCACATAAAGAAACAGACCATGATCACCTCAACAGCCTCTCAAAACAAAGAATCCAGGGATCTTCTAGATGAAAGTGCATTCCTGGAATTACCAGAGGCACAATACAAAATTTAATACACACAACCCTTCAAGTCATCAGGAAGGAGTCAATACGCAGAACAAGCCAAGGAACACACTGATAAAGCAATTGAAAAAATTAGAAAGATTATTCAGGAACATAATGAAAAGTATAATAAGCTGGAAAAATCCATAGACAGGCAACAATCACAAATTCAGAAGAGTAACCAATAAATTTAAAGAATTATGCAACTCAACAGAAAGTTAGAGGAGCAGAATTGAGCAAGTAGAAGCTAGAATTTCTGAACTTGCAGATAAATCACTTGGCACTAATATATTTGGAGAAAAATCAGAGAAAAAAATTAAATCAAGAAACCTTAACAACCATGTACGACTCTATCAAAAGAAATAACCTATGAGTGATTGGAGTAGCAGACAGGGAGGGATAACAGAAAATAGAGAGAAAGTTGTTGAAGGTTTGACAGAATACTTTTCTGATATTGTGAAATATGAGAAGATATCTGTCCAAGATGCTCATCAAACTCCACATTAGCTAGATCTTAAAGTCACCGAGATATATTATAATCAAGCTTGCCAAAACCAAAGATAAAGAGACAATTATAAAAGCAGCAAGGGATAAAAGTCACCTACAAGGAAGAGCCAATAAGAATAAGGTCGGACTACTCGGCAGAACCCACGCAGGCAAAAAAGCAATGGGATGACATATTTAAAAAATTAAAGGAAAAAAATTGCCTGCCAAGAATCACATATCCAGCAAAACTGTCTCTTAATATGAAGGTGAAATGAAGATATTTCCCGATAAATACAAGTTGAGGGAATTCGTAAAAACTAAACCAAAACTACAAGAAATACTAAAGGGAGTTCTTTGCCTAGAAAATCAATAATATCACAAATCAACCCAAGACTAGAACACTGGGCAGAGCAACCAAAAGTCAACCCAGACACGGAAATCCAAAAAAACAAAGTTTAAAATAAAAGCCCAAAACAGAGTAACAGCGATGTTACTGTATAAAAGAAGACAACATTAAAATAATAAAGAGGGATTAAGAAATGTATTCATACACTTTCCATACCGAGAAAAAGATATGGCGATACAAAGAAATAAAGTTAGCTTTAAGTCTAGAGCAACAACCGTAGACAATAAGATAACCACAAAACAGGCAAACTATCCCACTTATTAAAATAAAATACGAGGGAAAAGTAAACTCAGGGCAAGCAAAATCAATAAGAAAAAATATGAGAAAAGCACAATATGTAAAGAAAACCTACTTCCCACAAAAAATTAAGTGGGAAAAACAAGGTTGTTCGGCGGGGGTGCGGGGGCGGCGGGCGGGGGGCGGGGGGCGGCGGGCGGGGGGCAGGCCGAGGCCGGGAGCCCGGGCGCCCGGCGGTGCGCCCTCGCCGCCCTCCGATCTGGATTCTTTCCGCTGCCGCCTGCACCGGTTGTAAGCCGCCACGTGGCGGCCGCTTTTATATCGTTTTCCTCCGGAGCGCCGGCGCCGACGACATGGGATGCGATGTGGCTGCGCTGGGCGAGGTGACGTTCCAGGACGCCGGCGGCGTCGGCAGGATCTTCCCGATCACGGTGGGGGGTCGTCACCAGACCAATGTCCCGGGATTGGGCCTGCAGGTTCAAACAGTTGGGGTGGTTTTCTCTGTTTTAGCCGCAGCTTTGTCGGTGGTTCCCTTTTAGTCGCTCGACCGGGGCGACCAGTCTTTGCCGGTTCACCCACCTCCACGTGTTTGTGCACGTCCAACTGTGCCAGAACGAGATGGTTCAGGCGGACGAGTAGGAGAAAGCATGCTCCGGGTTTTCCCTTGCTCGCCCGCGTGGGTCCTGGACCGTTACAGGAGCTAAACCGCCAGAGAATTATTTTTTCAAGTTCTCTCTGTTCCTCGGAGGTAACCCTGTCTCACCACTGCTGGCCTTATAGGGTGCTGCTGCCCGCTCGGCCCTCAAGCATGTGTCTTAGCTCGTGACTCGTACCTTTGGAGCGGTCACAGTTTCCGAAATTTTTCCTGACGTTTTTTTCTGGGGGTTCCTTCAACTGTTCATTGCTGGTGCGGTTTTTCCGTGGCTCACACAGGCAATAGCTTTAGCGTCTGCACGGTCCTAGCCGGCTCCAACACTCTATCTCGTGCATCGACCAGAGTACCCCTGCAACACCAGGGCTGCGAGAGATGGGGTCGTGTTGCCCCGCGACGTATGAGCAGCAGTTCCTTTAGATCGCTGTGACGCGATTGCGTCTCTTACTGTCAGTCGCTTTGTTTCTTACGCTATAAATACGCGTTTTGGTTCACCAAATAGCTACCGATAAGCTCTACTTGAATGGTGGTTCTTTTGACATAAGACGCGGTCGTGCGTTTTTCTGTGTTTTTAACGATTTCACGCATGTTTATCTGCTGCTTGCTTGAACGCGTACTTGGTGCGTTTCTGCCATTTTTGGAGCTTCTAGGTATTTGCTACTTCCGTCTTCTCTGGGTTCCCACGTCCGACGGCGTTGTTGTGAACGCATTGTGAGTCTCCTAAACGGCGTGCTGCCTCCAAAAAGCAACATGTGGTTTCCACGATTTCCATGGCATTTTGCATCGTGTCCCTATTCTCTGTTCTTCACATGTCAGGTGTTAAGCCACTGGGGCCTTCTTTGCTGCTTTTACACAGCACATGACTGGAAGGCGGGGAAGAAAGTAATACTCTTTATAATGGTCTTCTCAACAATTTCTAGACGTGGTCATGTGTCTTTTGCTGCGCTTCTCTTGAGTTCATCATAGGGGCGCCATGTTGCAGCCGGGGTAGAAACTGTGGCGTTTGTCTACTACTCTAGCTGGTGCCCCGATTACTTCAATCGGTCTAGTGTTATTGCAAAGGGGGTTGGGTTTAGGGATATGGGGGTTGAGCTTGGGGTTTAGCGGGTTTGGTGGTTTGGCCTTAGGGGCTTTGTGTTAGGGCTAAGGGTCAGGATGCAGGGTCAGAATTCAGGGTCGAGGGTCAGGGTCAGCGGTCAGGCGTCGGGCGCGGGTGCTTAGGGTGTAGGCTCAGGGTTTTAGGGTTAGGCCTTTAGGGTTAGGGTTTTGGGGTTCAGGCTTTGGGTCATTGTTAGGGTTAGGGCGGTTAGGGTGAGGGTTGCTGGGCTTAGGATTGGGGGTTGGGCTTGGGCTTAGAGCTGGGGGTTGGGATTAGGGCTAGAGGTGTTGGGGTTAGCGTTAGCGGGTTGGGTTAGGGGTGTTGGGGAGGGGTTCAGGGCGTTGGGTGGTTAGAGTGCGGGGGTTGGGGGGGTTAGGGTTCAGTGTTAGGTTTTAGGGTCAGGGTCAAGTTGAGGGCTTAGGGTTAGGTTTTGGCTTTGGGGTTCGGGCCTAGGGCTGGGGCAGGGCTTGGGGTTCGGGTGAGGGTTTCGGGTTAGGATTCAGGTTCCAGGTTTAGGTTCCGGGTCCGAGCCAGGGTCAGAGGTCAGGGTCAAGGGTCGGCGGTTGGGGTCGAGTGGGTTAGGGTTTGGGGGTTAGCGGTTTATGGTTTCCTTTCGGCGACGTCCCCCCGGGCTCGATGAATAGATGTTTTCAGCAGCCCCTGAACCGCCTCTCGCTGCGGTCGTTCGTCTCTTGTCCGACGGGGAGTGCACGCATGCCTCTCGGCTTGGTGGAAAAAAACGCCCTCACCCTGTTGGTGCAGTCAAGGGAGGCGGGACTTGTCCCCTCGTGAGATACTCCTGGCCCAGGCCCGGTCCCACGCGTGAGGGGCCGTTTGGTTGTATGTGGCCGTGGAATGCGCAAGGGTTGCTCCGGTTGGGATAGAAGTGTCTGGGGCCTTCCGTGACCCTGGGTAGTCGTTGGATTCTGGCTCCCCTATGTGCCCCTGCCACGCCACTGTCCGCACCTCCACCACCCACCGTAGTCTTCCGTCTGGCCCTCTTTGCACACGTCAGCACCCCACCCCGGGCCCCAACTCGCTTGATACTCCCGTTCTGTTTTTTCAGCCCCCGACACCTACGGATGCAACGACACAGGCGGGAGTTGTCGGAGATGTCGTGACGGCTCCGTTGGCGCTGTATTCCTGAGTCTGCCAGGAGCCCGGGGACCAATCGCTAATGCTGTCGTGTCTGCGAGTCACGGGGCGGCCGTGCGCGGTTGCTCGCGCCTACGCTAAATTTTGCTCTGTCCGACGTTGCTCCCCAGAGCTTCGCGGACGGGCCCTCAGCCCCGTTTGTCTAGGACTCTCGTCGCTGCCCCGATTACTTCACTCGGTTGCCCTCCTTCACCCGTATGGACGAGCGCAGCACTGAGTGTTTTTCTCACAGACGATTCAGATCGTCAGATACTTCAGGTCCAGGTCCCATCTGCCCAAGCGAAGTTTCAGCTTCCACGCAGTTTCTGAAGTCGGCCGTTACGGATCTCTCCTTTGTGTCATGTGGTAGTATCCTTTGTCTTGCGTCACGTCCTCCGGTGTCGTGCCAAGTCGGACTGTGCCGCCTTGTGGTGTGTGGTACATCCATAGGATGGAGTAGTATTCAGCGGTGAAAGGATGCCATGAGGGGTTAGAGATTTAGGGTTCAGGCTCTGGGTCACGTTTAGGGTTAGGGCGGTTAGGGTTTGGGTCGTTGGGGTTAAGGTTAAGGGGTGTGGGGGGGGCTGGGTTTGGGGGGGTTTTGTGTTGGGGGTTTGGTGTTGGGGCGAGGGCGGTTTGGGTTGTGGTTAGGGTGTTGGCCTTGAGCTTAGGGGTCTGGGGCTAGGGTTCGGGGGTTTGGGGTCGGGGCAGGGGGGTGTTGGGGTTTTGGTTGGGGTTTTGGGGTGTTTAGGGTTGGGGGCTGGAGTGGTTGGGGTTCAGGGTTAGGTGGAGGGTTGATGAAAGTTTAGGTTTAGGGTTGAGGGTTAGGGCTTAGGGCTAGGGTTAGGGGTTATGGGTTGAGGTTAGGGTTAGAGTTAGTGCTCCGGGGGTTGGGTTTAGGGTTACGGGGTTTGAGCTTGGGGTTAGGGGGTTTGGCGGTTTGGCCTTAGGGGGTTGGGGTTAGGGTTAGGGCTTAGGGTCAGGATGCAGGGTCAGAATTCAGGGTCGAGGGTCGGGGTCAGCGGTCAGGCGTCGGGCTCGGGTGCTTAGGGTGTAGGCTCAGGGTTTTAGGGTTAGGCCTTTAGGGTTAGGGTTTTGGGGTTCAGGCTTTGGGTCATTGTTAGGGTTAGGGCGGTTAGGGTGAGGGTTGCTGGGCTTAGCATTAGGGGTTGGGCTTGGGCTTAGAGCTGGGTGTTGGGATTAGGGCTAGAGGTGTTGGGGTTAGCGTTAGCGGGTTGGGTTAGGGGTGTTGGGGAGGGGTTCAGGGCGTTGCGTGGTTAGAGTGCGGGGGTTGGGGGGGTTAGGGTTCAGTGTTAGGTTTTAGGGTCAGGGTCAAGTTCAGGCTTAGGGTTAGGTTTTGGCTTTGGGGTTCGGGCCTAGGGCTGGGGTCAGGGCTTGGGGTTCGGGTGAGGTTTCGGGTTAGGATTTAGGTTCCAGGTTTAGGTTCCGGGTCCGAGCCAGGGTCAGGGGTCAGGGTCAGGGTCAAGGGTCGGCGGTCGGGGTCGAGTGGGTTAGGGTTTGGGGGTTAGCGGTTTATGGTTTCCTTTTGGCGACGTCCCCCCGGGCTCGATGAATAGATGTTTTCAGCGGCCCCTGAAGCGCCTCTCGCTGCGGTCGTTCGTCTCTTGTCCGACGGGGAGTGCACGCATGCCTCTCGGCTTGGTGGACAAAAACGCCCTCACCCTGTTGGTGCAGTCAAGGGAGGCGGTACTTGTCCCCTCGTGAGGTACTCCTGGCCCAGGCCCGGTCCCACGCGTGAGGGGCCGTTTGGTTGTATGTGGCCGTGGAATGCGCAAGGGTTGCTCCGGTTGGGATAGAAGTGTCTGGGGCCTTCCGTGACCCTGGGTAGTCGTTGGATTCTGGCTCCCCTATGTGCCTCTGCCACGCCACTGTCCGCACCTCCACCACCCACCGTAGTCTTCCGTCTGGCCCTCTTTGCACACGTCAGCACCCCACCCCGGGCCCCAACTCGCTTGATACTCCCGTTCTGTTTTTTCAGCCCCCGACACCTACGGATGCAACGACACAGGCGGGAGTTGTCGGAGATGTCGTGACGGCTCCGTTGGCGCTGTATTCCTGAGTCTGCCAGGAGCCCGGGGACCAATCGCTAATGCTGTCGTGTCTGCGAGTCACGGGGCGGCCGTGCGCGGTTGCTCGCGCCTACGCTAAATTTTGCTCTGTCCGACGTTGCTCCCCAGAGCTTCGCGGACGGGCCCTCAGCCCCGTTTGTCTAGGACTCTCGTCGCTGCCCCGATTACTTCACTCGGTTGCCCTCCTTCACCCGTATGGACGAGCGCAGCACTGAGTGTTTTTCTCACAGACGATTCAGATCGTCAGATACTTCAGGTCCAGGTCCCATCTGCCCAAGCGAAGTTTCAGCTTCCACGCAGTTTCTGAAGTCGGCCGTTACGGATCTCTCCTTTGTGTCATGTGGTAGTATACTTTGTCTTGCGTCACGTCCTCCGGTGTCGTGCCAAGTCGGACTGTGCCGCCTTGTGGTGTGTGGTACATCCATAGGATGGAGTAGTATTCAGCGGTGAAAGGATGCCATGAGGGGTTAGAGATTTAGGGTTCAGGCTCTGGGTCACGTTTAGGGTTAGGGCGGTTAGGGTTTGGGTCGTTGGGGTTAAGGCTAAGGGGTGTGGGTGGGGCTGGGTTTGGGGGGGTTTGGTGTTGGGGGTTTGGTGTTGGGGCGAGGGCGGTTTGGGTTGTGGTTAGGGTGTTGGCCTTGAGCTTAGGGGTCTGGGGCTAGGGTTCGGGGATTTGGGGTCGGGGCAGGGGTGTTGGGGTTTTGGTTGGGGTTTTGGGGTGTTTAGGGTTGGGGGCTGGAGTGGTTGGGGTTCAGGGTTAGGTGGAGGGTTGATGAAAGTTCCGTTTTAGGTTTAGGGTTGAGGGTTAGGGCTTAGGGCTAGGGCTAGGGTTAGGGGTTATGGGTTGAGGTTAGGGTTAGGGTTAGAGTTAGTGCTCCGGGGGTTGGGTTTAGGGTTACGGGGTTTGAGCTTGGGGTTAGGGGGTTTGGCGGTTTGGCCTTAGGGGGTTAGGGTTAGGGCTTAGGGTCAGAATTCTGGGTCGAGGGTCGGGGTCAGCGGTCAGGCGTCGGGCTCGGGTGCTTAGGGTGTAGGCTCAGGGTTTTAGGGTTAGGCCTTTAGGGTTAGGGTTTTGGGGTTCAGGCTTTGGGTCATTGTTAGGGTTAGGGCGGTTAGGGTGAGGGTTGCTGGGCTTAGGATTGGGGGTTGGGCTTGGGCTTAGAGCTGGGTGTTGGGATTAGGGCTAGAGGTGTTGGGGTTAGCGTTAGCGGGTTGGGTTAGGGGTGTTGGGGAGGGGTTCAGGGCGTTGGGTGGTTAGAGTGCGGGGGTTGGGGGGGTTAGGGTTCAGTGTTAGGTTTTAGGGTCAGGGTCAAGTTCAGGGCTTAGGGTTAGGTTTTGGCTTTGGGGTTCGGGCCTAGGGCTGGGGTCAGGGCTTGGGGTTGGGGTGAGGGTTTCGGGTTAGGATTTAGGTTCCAGGTTTAGGTTCCGGGTCCGAGCCAGGGTCAGGGATCAGGGTCAGGGTCAAGGGTCGGCGGTTGGGGTCGAGTGGGTTAGGGTTTGGGGGTTAGCGGTTTATGGTTTCCTTTTGGCGACGTCCCCCCGGGCTCGATGAATAGATGTTTTCAGCGGCCCCTGAAGCGCCTCTCGCTGCGGTCGTTCGTCTCTTGTCCGACGGGGAGTGCACGCATGCCTCTCGGCTTGGTGGACAAAAACGCCCTCACCCTGTTGGTGCAGTCAAGGGAGGCGGGACTTGTCCCCTCGTGAGGTACTCCTGGCCCAGGCCCGGTCCCACGCGTGAGGGGCCGTTTGGTTGCATGTGGCCGTGGAATGCGCAAGGGTTGCTCCGGTTGGGATAGAAGTGTCTGGGGCCTTCCGTGACCCTGGGTAGTCGTTGGATTCTGGCTCCCCTATGTGCCCCTGCCACGCCACTGTCCGCACCTCCACCACCCACCGTAGTCTTCCGTCTGGCCCTCTTTGCACACGTCAGCACCCCACCCCGGGCCCCAACTCGCTTGATACTCCCGTTCTGTTTTTTCAGCCCCCGACACCTACGGATGCAACGACACAGGCGGGAGTTGTCGGAGATGTCGTGACGGCTCCGTTGGCGCTGTATTCCTGAGTCTGCCAGGAGCCCGGGGACCAATCGCTAATGCTGTCGTGTCTGCGAGTCACGGGGCGGCCGTGCGCGGTTGCTCGCGCCTACGCTAAATTTTGCTCTGTCCGACGTTGCTCCCCAGAGCTTCGCGGACGGGCCCTCAGCCCCGTTTGTCTAGGACTCTCGTCGCTGCCCCGATTACTTCACTCGGTTGCCCTCCTTCACCCGTATGGACGAGCGCAGCACTGAGTGTTTTTCTCACAGACGATTCAGATCGTCAGATACTTCAGGTCCAGGTCCCATCTGCCCAAGCGAAGTTTCAGCTTCCACGCGGTTTCTGAAGTCGGCCGTTACGGATCTCTCCTTTGTGTCATGTGGTAGTATCCTTTGTCTTGCGTCACGTCCTCCGGTGTCGTGCCAAGTGGGACTGTGCCGCCTTGTGGTGTGTGGTACATCCATAGGATGGAGTAGTATTCAGCGGTGAAAGGATGCCATGAGGGGTTAGAGATTTAGGGTTCAGGCTCTGGGTCACGTTTAGGGTTAGGGCGGTTAGGGTTTGGGTCGTTGGGGTTAAGGTTAAGGGGTGTGGGGGGGCTGGGTTTGGGGGGGTTTTGTGTTGGGGGTTTGGTGTTGGGGCGAGGGCGGTTTGGGTTGTGGTTAGGGTGTTGGCCTTGAGCTTAGGGGTCTGGGGCTAGGGTTCGGGGGTTTGGGGTCGGGGCAGGGGTGTTGGGGTTTTGGTTGGGGTTTTGGGGTGTTTAGGGTTGGGGGCTGGAGTGGTTGGGGTTCGGGGTTAGGTGGAGGGTTGATGAAAGTTCCGTTTTAGGTTTAGGGTTGAGGGTTAGGGCTTAGGGCTAGGGCTAGGGTTAGGGGTTATGGGTTGAGGTTAGGGTTAGGGTTAGAGTTAGTGCTCCGGGGGTTGGGTTTAGGGTTACGGGGTTTGAGCTTGGGGTTAGGGGGTTTGGCGGTTTGGCCTTAGGGGGTTGGGGTTAGGGTTAGGGCTTAGGGTCAGGATGCAGGGTCAGAATTCAGGGTCGAGGGTCGGGGTCAGCGGTCAGGCGTCGGGCTCGGGTGCTTAGGGTGTAGGCTCAGGGTTTTAGGGTTAGGCCTTTAGGGTTAGGGTTTTGGGGTTCAGGCTTTGGGTCATTGTTAGGGTTAGGGCGGTTAGGGTGAGGGTTGCTGGGCTTAGCATTGGGGGTTGGGCTTGGGCTTAGAGCTGGGTGTTGGGATTAGGGCTAGAGGTGTTGGGGTTAGCGTTAGCGGGTTGGGTTAGGGGTGTTGGGGAGGGGTTCAGGGCGTTGGGTGGTTAGAGTGCGGGGGCTGGGGGGGTTAGGGTTCAGTGTTAGGTTTTAGGGTCAGGGTCAAGTTCAGGGCTTAGGGTTAGGTTTTGGCTTTGGGGTTCGGGCCTAGGGCTGGGGTCAGGGCTTGGGGTTGGGGTGAGGGTTTCGGGTTAGGATTTAGGTTCCAGGTTTAGGTTCCGGGTCCGAGCCAGGGTCAGGGATCAGGGTCAGGGTCAAGGGTCGGCGGTCGGGGTCGAGTGGGTTAGGGTTTGGGGGTTAGCGGTTTATGGTTTCCTTTTGGCGACGTCCCCCCGGGCTCGATGAATAGATGTTTTCAGCGGCCCCTGAAGCGCCTCTCGCTGCGGTCGTTCGTCTCTTGTCCGACGGGGAGTGCACGCATGCCTCTCGGCTTGGTGGACAAAAACGCCCTCACCATGTTGGTGCAGTCAAGGGAGGCGGGACTTGTCCCCTCGTGAGGTACTCCTGGCCCAGGCCCGGTCCCACGCGTGAGGGGCCGTTTGGTTGCATGTGGCCGTGGAATGCGCAAGGGTTGCTCCGGTTGGGATAGAAGTGTCTGGGGCCTTCCGTGACCCTGGGTAGTCGTTGGATTCTGGCTCCCCTATGTGCCCCTGCCACGCCACTGTCCGCACCTCCACCACCCACCGTAGTCTTCCGTCTGGCCCTCTTTGCACACGTCAGCACCCCACCCCGGGCCCCAACTCGCTTGATACTCCCGTTCTGCTTTTTCAGCCCCCGACACCTACGGATGCAACGACACAGGCGGGAGTTGTCGGAGATGTCGTGACGGCTCCGTTGGCGCTGTATTCCTGAGTCTGCCAGGAGCCCGGGGACCAATCGCTAATGCTGTCGTGTCTGCGAGTCACGGGGCGGCCGTGCGCGGTTGCTCGCGCCTACGCTAAATTTTGCTCTGTCCGACGTTGCTCCCCAGAGCTTCGCGGACGGGCCCTCAGCCCCGTTTGTCTAGGACTCTCGTCGCTGCCCCGATTACTTCACTCGGTTGCCCTCCTTCACCCGTATGGACGAGCGCAGCACTGAGTGTTTTTCTCACAGACGATTCAGATCGTCAGATACTTCAGGTCCAGGTCCCATCTGCCCAAGCGAAGTTTCAGCTTCCACGCAGTTTCTGAAGTCGGCCGTTACGGATCTCTCCTTTGTGTCATGTGGTAGTATCCTTTGTCTTGCGTCACGTCCTCCGGTGTCGTGCCAAGTGGGACTGTGCCGCCTTGTGGTGTGTGGTACATCCATAGGATGGAGTAGTATTCAGCGGTGAAAGGATGCCATGAGGGGTTAGAGATTTAGGGTTCAGGCTCTGGGTCACGTTTAGGGTTAGGGCGGTTAGGGTTTGGGTCGTTGGGGTTAAGGCTAAGGGGTGTGGGTGGGGCTGGGTTTGGGGGGGTTTGGTGTTGGGGGTTTGGTGTTGGGGCGAGGGCGGTTTGGGTTGTGGTTAGGGTGTTGGCCTTGAGCTTAGGGGTCTGGGGCTAGGGTTCGGGGGTTTGGGGTCGGGGCAGGGGTGTTGGGGTTTTGGTTGGGGTTTTGGGGTGTTTAGGGTTGGGGGCTGGAGTGGTTGGGGTTCAGGGTTAGGTGGAGGGTTGATGAAAGTTCCGTTTTAGGTTTAGGGTTGAGGGTTAGGGCTTAGGGCTAGGGCTAGGGTTAGGGGTTATGGGTTGAGGTTAGGGTTAGGGTTAGAGTTAGTGCTCCGGGGGTTGGGTTTAGGGTTACGGGGTTTGAGCTTGGGGTTAGGGGGTTTGGCGGTTTGGCCTTAGGGGGTTGGGGTTGGGGTTAGGGTTAGGGCTTAGGGTCAGGATGCAGGGTCAGAATTCAGGGTCGAGGGTCGGGGTCAGCGGTCAGGCGTCGGGCTCGGGTGCTTAGGGTGTAGGCTCAGGGTTTTAGGGTTAGGCCTTTAGGGTTAGGGTTTTGGGGTTCAGGCTTTGGGTCATTGTTAGGGTTAGGGCGGTTAGGGTGAGGGTTGCTGGGCTTAGGATTGGGGGTTGGGCTTGGGCTTAGAGCTGGGGGTTTGGATTAGGGCTAGAGGTGTTGGGGTTAGCGTTAGCGGGTTGGGTTAGGGGTGTTGGGGAGGGGTTCAGGGCGTTGGGTGGTTAGAGTGCGGGGGTTGGGGGGGTTAGGGTTCAGTGTTAGGTTTTAGGGTCAGGGTCAAGTTGAGGGCTTAGGGTTAGGTTTTGGCTTTGGGGTTCGGGCCTAGGGCTGGGGTCATGGCTTGGGGTTGGGGTGAGGGTTTCGGGTTAGGATTTAGGTTCCAGGTTTAGGTTCCGGGTCCGAGCCAGGGTCAGGGATCAGGGTCAGGGTCAAGGGTCGGCGGTTGGGGTCGAGTGGGTTAGGGTTTGGGGGTTAGCGGTTTATGGTTTCCTTTTGGCGACGTCCCCCCGGGCTCGATGAATAGATGTTTTCAGCGGCCCCTGAAGCGCCTCTCGCTGCGGTCGTTCGTCTCTTGTCCGACGGGGAGTGCACGCATGCCTCTCGGCTTGGTGGAGAAAAACGCCCTCACCCTGTTGGTGCAGTCAAGGGAGGCGGGACTTGTCCCCTCGTGAGGTACTCCTGGCCCAGGCCCGGTCCCACGCGTGAGGGGCCGTTTGGTTGTATGTGGCCGTGGAATGCGCAAGGGTTGCTCCGGTTGGGATAGAAGTGTCTGGGGCCTTCTGTGACCCTGGGTAGTCGTTGGATTCTGGCTCCCCTATGTGCCTCTGCCACGCCACTGTCCGCACCTCCACCACCCACCGTAGTCTTCCGTCTGGCCCTCTTTGCACACGTCAGCACCCCACCCCGGGCCCCAACTCGCTTGATACTCCCGTTCTGCTTTTTCAGCCCCCGACACCTACGGATGCAACGACACAGGCGGGAGTTGTCGGAGATGTCGTGACGGCTCCGTTGGCGCTGTATTCCTGAGTCTGCCAGGAGCCCGGGGACCAATCGCTAATGCTGTCGTGTCTGCGAGTCACGGGGCGGCCGTGAGCGGTTGCTCGCGCCTACGCTAAATTTTGCTCTGTCCGACGTTGCTCCCCAGAGCTTCGCGGACGGGCCCTCAGCCCCGTTTGTCTAGGACTCTCGTCGCTGCCCCGATTACTTCACTCGGTTGCCCTCCTTCACCCGTATGGACGAGCGCAGCACTGAGTGTTTTTCTCACAGACGATTCAGATCGTCAGATACTTCAGGTCCAGGTCCCATCTGCCCAAGCGAAGTTTCAGCTTCCACGCAGTTTCTGAAGTCGGCCGTTACGGATCTCTCCTTTGTGTCATGTGGTAGTATCCTTTGTCTTGCGTCACGTCCTCCGGTGTCGTGCCAAGTCGGACTGTGCCGCCTTGTGGTGTGTGGTACATCCATAGGATGGAGTAGTATTCAGCGGTGAAAGGATGCCATGAGGGGTTAGAGATTTAGGGTTCAGGCTCTGGGTCACGTTTAGGGTTAGGGCGGTTAGGGTTTGGGTCGTTGGGGTTAAGGCTAAGGGGTGTGGGTGGGGCTGGGTTTGGGGGGGTTTGGTGTTGGGGGTTTGGTGTTGGGGCGAGGGCGGTTTGGGTTGTGGTTAGGGTGTTGGCCTTGAGCTTAGGGGTCTGGGGCTAGGGTTCGGGGGTTTGGGGTCGGGGCAGGGGTGTTGGGGTTTTGGTTGGGGTTTTGGGGTGTTTAGGGTTGGGGGCTGGAGTGGTTGGGGTTCAGGGTTAGGTGGAGGGTTGATGAAAGTTCCGTTTTAGGTTTAGGGTTGAGGGTTAGGGCTTAGGGCTAGGGCTAGGGTTAGGGGTTATGGGTTGAGGTTAGGGTTAGGGTTAGAGTTAGTGCTCCGGGGGTTGGGTTTAGGGTTACGGGGTTTGAGCTTGGGGTTAGGGGGTTTGGCGGTTTGGCCTTAGGGGGTTGGGGTTGGGGTTAGGGTTAGGGCTTAGGGTCAGGATGCAGGGTCAGAATTCTGGGTCGAGGGTCGGGGTCAGCGGTCAGGCGTCGGGCTCGGGTGCTTAGGGTGTAGGCTCAGGGTTTTAGGGTTAGGCCTTTAGGGTTAGGGTTTTGGGGTTCAGGCTTTGGGTCATTGTTAGGGTTAGGGCGGTTAGGGTGAGGGTTGCTGGGCTTAGGATTGGGGGTTGGGCTTGGGCTTAGAGCTGGGTGTTGGGATTAGGGCTAGAGGTGTTGGGGTTAGCGTTAGCGGGTTGGGTTAGGGGTGTTGGGGAGGGGTTCAGGGCGTTGGGTGGTTAGAGTGCGGGGGTTGGGGGGGTTAGGGTTCAGTGTTAGGTTTTAGGGTCAGGGTCAAGTTGAGGGCTTAGGGTTAGGTTTTGGCTTTGGGGTTCGGGCCTAGGGCTGGGGTCAGGGCTTGGGGTTGGGGTGAGGGTTTCGGGTTAGGATTTAGTTTCCAGGTTTAGGTTCCGGGTCCGAGCCAGGGTCAGGGTTCAGAGTTAGGGTAAAGAGTCGGCGGTTGGGGTCGAGTGGGTTAGGGTTTGGGGGTTAGCGGTTTATGGTTTCCTTTTGGTGACTTCCCCACGGGCTCGATGAATAGATGTTTTCAGCGGCCCCTGAAGCGCCTCTCGCTGCGGTCGTTCGTCTCTTGTCCGCCGGGGGAGTGCACGCATGCCTCTCGGCTTGGTGGACAAAAACGCCCTCACCCTGTTGGTGCAGTCAAGGGAGGCGGGACTTGTCCCCTCGTGAGGTACTCCTGGCCCAGGCCCGGTCCCACGCGTGAGGGGCCGTTTGGTTGTATGTGGCCGTGGAATGCGCAAGGGTTGCTCCGGTTGGGATAGAAGTGTCTGGGGCCTTCTGTGACCCTGGGTAGTCGTTGGATTCTGGCTCCCCTATGTGCCTCTGCCACGCCACTGTCCGCACCTCCACCACCCACCGTAGTCTTCCGTCTGGCCCTCTTTGCACACGTCAGCACCCCACCCCGGGCCCCAACTCGCTTGATACTCCCGTTCTGCTTTTTCAGCCCCCGACACCTACGGATGCAACGACACAGGCGGGAGTTGTCGGAGATGTAGTGACGGCTCCGTTGGCGCTGTATTCCTGAGTCTGCCAGGAGCCCGGGGACCAATCGCTAATGCTGTCGTGTCTGCGAGTCACGGGGCGGCCGTGCGCGGTTGCTCGCGCCTACGCTAAATTTTGCTCTGTCCGACGTTGCTCCCCAGAGCTTCGCGGACGGGCCCTCAGCCCCGTTTGTCTAGGACTCTCGTCGCTGCCCCGATTACTTCACTCGGTTGCCCTCCTTCACCCGTATGGACGAGCGCAGCACTGAGTGTTTTTCTCACAGACGATTCAGATCGTCAGATACTTCAGGTCCAGGTCCCATCTGCCCAAGCGAAGTTTCAGCTTCCACGCAGTTTCTGAAGTCGGCCGTTACGGATCTCTCCTTTGTGTCATGTGGTAGTATCCTTTGTCTTGCGTCACGTCCTCCGGTGTCGTGCCAAGTCGGACTGTGCCGCCTTGTGGTGTGTGGTACATCCATAGGATGGAGTAGTATTCAGCGGTGAAAGGATGCCATGAGGGGTTAGAGATTTAGGGTTCAGGCTCTGGGTCACGTTTAGGGTTAGGGCGGTTAGGGTTTGGGTCGTTGGGGTTAAGGCTAAGGGGTGTGGGGGGGGCTGGGTTTGGGGGGGTTTGGTGTTGGGGCAAGGGCGGTTTGGGTTGTGGTTAGGGTGTTGGCCTTGAGCTTAGGGGTCTGGGGCTAGGGTTCGGGGGTTTGGGGTCGGGGCAGGGGTGTTGGAGGTTTGGTTGGGGTTTTGGGGTGTTTAGGGTTGGGGGCTGGAGTGGTTGGGGTTCAGGGTTAGGTGGAGGGTTGATGAAAGTTCCGTTTTAGGTTTAGGGTTGAGGGTTAGGGCTTAGGGCTAGGGCTAGGGTTAGGGGTTATGGGTTGAGGTTAGGGTTAGGGTTAGAGTTAGTGCTCCGGGGGTTGGGTTTAGGGTTACGGGGTTTGAGCTTGGGGTTAGGGGGTTTGGCGGTTTGGCCTTAGGGGGTTGGGGTTGGGGTTAGGGTTAGGGCTTAGGGTCAGGATGCAGGGTCAGAATTCTGGGTCGAGGGTCGGGGTCAGCGGTCAGGCGTCGGGCTCGGGTGCTTAGGGTGTAGGCTCAGGGTTTTAGGGTTAGGCCTTTAGGGTTAGGGTTTTGGGGTTCAGGTTTTGGGTCATTGTTAGGGTTAGGGCGGTTAGGGTGAGGGTTGCTGGGCTTAGGATTGGGGGTTGGGCTTGGGCTTAGAGCTGGGGGTTTGGATTAGGGCTAGAGGTGTTGGGGTTAGCGTTAGCGGGTTGGGTTAGGGGTGTTGGGGAGGGGTTCAGGGCGTTGGGTGGTTAGAGTGCGGGGGTTGGGGGGGTTAGGGTTCAGTGTTAGGTTTTAGGGTCAGGGTCAAGTTGAGGGCTTAGGGTTAGGTTTTGGCTTTGGGGTTCGGGCCTAGGGCTGGGGTCATGGCTTGGGGTTGGGGTGAGGGTTTCGGGTTAGGATTTAGGTTCCAGGTTTAGGTTCCGGGTCCGAGCCAGGGTCAGGGATCAGGGTCAGGGTCAAGGGTCGGCGGTTGGGGTCGAGTGGGTTAGGGTTTGGGGGTTAGCGGTTTATGGTTTCCTTTTGGCGACGTCCCCCCGGGCTCGATGAATAGATGTTTTCAGCGGCCCCTGAAGCGCCTCTCGCTGCGGTCGTTCGTCTCTTGTCCGACGGGGAGTGCACGCATGCCTCTCGGCTTGGTGGAGAAAAACGCCCTCACCCTGTTGGTGCAGTCAAGGGAGGCGGGACTTGTCCCCTCGTGAGGTACTCCTGGCCCAGGCCCGGTCCCACGCGTGAGGGGCCGTTTGGTTGTATGTGGCCGTGGAATGCGCAAGGGTTGCTCCGGTTGGGATAGAAGTGTCTGGGGCCTTCCGTGACCCTGGGTAGTCGTTGGATTCTGGCTCCCCTATGTGCCCCTGCCACGCCACTGTCCGCACCTCCACCACCCACCGTAGTCTTCCGTCTGGCCCTCTTTGCACACGTCAGCACCCCACCCCGGGCCCCAACTCGCTTGATACTCCCGTTCTGCTTTTTCAGCCCCCGACACCTACGGATGCAACGACACAGGCGGGAGTTGTCGGAGATGTCGTGACGGCTCCGTTGGCGCTGTATTCCTGAGTCTGCCAGGAGCCCGGGGACCAATCGCTAATGCTGTCGTGTCTGCGAGTCACGGGGCGGCCGTGCGCGGTTGCTCGCGCCTACGCTAAATTTTGCTCTGTCCGACGTTGCTCCCCAGAGCTTCGCGGACGGGCCCTCAGCCCCGTTTGTCTAGGACTCTCGTCGCTGCCCCGATTACTTCACTCGGTTGCCCTCCTTCACCCGTATGGACGAGCGCAGCACTGAGTGTTTTTCTCACAGACGATTCAGATCGTCAGATACTTCAGGTCCAGGTCCCATCTGCCCAAGCGAAGTTTCAGCTTCCACGCAGTTTCTGAAGTCGGCCGTTACGGATCTCTCCTTTGTGTCATGTGGTAGTATCCTTTGTCTTGCGTCACGTCCTCCGGTGTCGTGCCAAGTGGGACTGTGCCGCCTTGTGGTGTGTGGTACATCCATAGGATGGAGTAGTATTCAGCGGTGAAAGGATGCCATGAGGGGTTAGAGATTTAGGGTTCAGGCTCCGGGTCACGTTTAGGGTTAGGGCGGTTAGGGTTTGGGTCGTTGGGGTTAAGGCTAAGGGGTGTGGGTGGGGCTGGGTTTGGGGGGGTTTGGTGTTGGGGGTTTGGTGTTGGGGCGAGGGCGGTTTGGGTTGTGGTTAGGGTGTTGGCCTTGAGCTTAGGGGTCTGGGGCTAGGGTTCGGGGGTTTGGGGTCGGGGCAGGGGTGTTGGGGTTTTGGTTGGGGTTTTGGGGTGTTTAGGGTTGGGGGCTGGAGTGGTTGGGGTTCAGGGTTAGGTGGAGGGTTGATGAAAGTTCCGTTTTAGGTTTAGGGTTGAGGGTTAGGGCTTAGGGCTAGGGCTAGGGTTAGGGGTTATGGGTTGAGGTTAGGGTTAGGGTTAGAGTTAGTGCTCCGGGGGTTGGGTTTAGGGTTACGGGGTTTGAGCTTGGGGTTAGGGGGTTTGGCGGTTTGGCCTTAGGGGGTTGGGGTTGGGGTTAGGGTTAGGGCTTAGGGTCAGGATGCAGGGTCAGAATTCTGGGTCGAGGGTCGGGGTCAGCGGTCAGGCGTCGGGCTCGGGTGCTTAGGGTGTAGGCTCAGGGTTTTAGGGTTAGGCCTTTAGGGTTAGGGTTTTGGGGTTCAGGCTTTGGGTCATTGTTAGGGTTAGGGCGGTTAGGGTGAGGGTTGCTGGGCTTAGGATTGGGGGTTGGGCTTGGGCTTAGAGCTGGGTGTTGGGATTAGGGCTAGAGGTGTTGGGGTTAGCGTTAGGGGGTTGGGTTAGGGGTGTTGGGGAGGGGTTCAGGGCGTTGGGTGGTTAGAGTGCGGGGGTTGGGGGGGTTAGGGTTCAGTGTTAGGTTTTAGGGTCAGGGTCAAGTTGAGGGCTTAGGGTTAGGTTTTGGCTTTGGGGTTCGGGCCTAGGGCTGGGGTCAGGGCTTGGGGTTGGGGTGAGGGTTTCGGGTTAGGATTTAGTTTCCAGGTTTAGGTTCCGGGTCCGAGCCAGGGTCAGGGTTCAGAGTTAGGGTAAAGAGTCGGCGGTTGGGGTCGAGTGGGTTAGGGTTTGGGGGTTAGCGGTTTATGGTTTCCTTTTGGTGACTTCCCCACGGGCTCGATGAATAGATGTTTTCAGCGGCCCCTGAAGCGCCTCTCGCTGCGGTCGTTCGTCTCTTGTCCGACGGGGAGTGCACGCATGCCTCTCGGCTTGGTGGAGAAAAACGCCCTCACCCTGTTGGTGCAGTCAAGGGAGGCGGGACTTGTCCCCTCGTGAGGTACTCCTGGCCCAGGCCCGGTCCCACGCGTGAGGGGCCGTTTGGTTGTATGTGGCCGTGGAATGCGCAAGGGTTGCTCCGGTTGGGATAGAAGTGTCTGGGGCCTTCTGTGACCCTGGGTAGTCGTTGGATTCTGGCTCCCCTATGTGCCTCTGCCACGCCACTGTCCGCACCTCCACCACCCACCGTAGTCTTCCGTCTGGCCCTCTTTGCACACGTCAGCACCCCACCCCGGGCCCCAACTCGCTTGATACTCCCGTTCTGCTTTTTCAGCCCCCGACACCTACGGATGCAACGACACAGGCGGGAGTTGTCGGAGATGTAGTGACGGCTCCGTTGGCGCTGTATTCCTGAGTCTGCCAGGAGCCCGGGGACCAATCGCTAATGCTGTCGTGTCTGCGAGTCACGGGGCGGCCGTGCGCGGTTGCTCGCGCCTACGCTAAATTTTGCTCTGTCCGACGTTGCTCCCCAGAGCTTCGCGGACGGGCCCTCAGCCCCGTTTGTCTAGGACTCTCGTCGCTGCCCCGATTACTTCACTCGGTTGCCCTCCTTCACCCGTATGGACGAGCGCAGCACTGAGTGTTTTTCTCACAGACGATTCAGATCGTCAGATACTTCAGGTCCAGGTCCCATCTGCCCAAGCGAAGTTTCAGCTTCCACGCAGTTTCTGAAGTCGGCCGTTACGGATCTCTCCTTTGTGTCATGTGGTAGTATCCTTTGTCTTGCGTCACGTCCTCCGGTGTCGTGCCAAGTCGGACTGTGCCGCCTTGTGGTGTGTGGTACATCCATAGGATGGAGTAGTATTCAGCGGTGAAAGGATGCCATGAGGGGTTAGAGATTTAGGGTTCAGGCTCTGGGTCACGTTTAGGGTTAGGGCGGTTAGGGTTTGGGTCGTTGGGGTTAAGGCTAAGGGGTGTGGGGGGGGCTGGGTTTGGGGGGGTTTGGTGTTGGGGCAAGGGCGGTTTGGGTTGTGGTTAGGGTGTTGGCCTTGAGCTTAGGGGTCTGGGGCTAGGGTTCGGGGGTTTGGGGTCGGGGCAGGGGTGTTGGAGGTTTGGTTGGGGTTTTGGGGTGTTTAGGGTTGGGGGCTGGAGTGGTTGGGGTTCAGGGTTAGGTGGAGGGTTGATGAAAGTTCCGTTTTAGGTTTAGGGTTGAGGGTTAGGGCTTAGGGCTAGGGCTAGGGTTAGGGGTTATGGGTTGAGGTTAGGGTTAGGGTTAGAGTTAGTGCTCCGGGGGTTGGGTTTAGGGTTACGGGGTTTGAGCTTGGGGTTAGGGGGTTTGGCGGTTTGGCCTTAGGGGGTTGGGGTTGGGGTTAGGGTTAGGGCTTAGTGTCAGGATGCAGGTTCAGAATTCTGGGTCGAGGGTCGGGGTCAGCGGTCAGGCGTCGGGCTCGGGTGCTTAGGGTGTAGGCTCAGGGTTTTAGGGTTAGGCCTTTAGGGTTAGGGTTTTGGGGTTCAGGCTTGGGGTCATTGTTAGGGTTAGGGCGGTTAGGGTGAGGGTTGCTGGGCTTAGCATTGGGGGTTGGGCTTGGGCTTAGAGCTGGGTGTTGGGATTAGGGCTAGAGGTGTTGGGGTTAGCGTTAGCGGGTTGGGTTAGGGGTGTTGGGGAGGGGTTCAGGGCGTTGGGTGGTTAGAGTGCGGGGGTTGGGGGGTTAGGGTTCAGTGTTAGGTTTTAGGGTCAGGGTCAAGTTGAGGGCTTAGGGTTAGGTTTTGGCTTTGGGGTTCGGGCCTAGGGCTGGGGTCAGGGCTTGGGGTTGGGGTGAGGGTTTCGGGTTAGGATTTAGGTTCCAGGTTTAGGTTCCGGGTCCGAGCCAGGGTCAGGGATCAGGGTCAGGGTCAAGGGTCGGCGGTTGGGGTCGAGTGGGTTAGGGTTTGGGGGTTAGCGGTTTATGGTTTCCTTTTGGCGACGTCCCCCCGGGCTCGATGAATAGATGTTTTCAGCGGCCCCTGAAGCGCCTCTCGCTGCGGTCGTTCGTCTCTTGTCCGACGGGGAGTGCACGCATGCGTCTCGGCTTGGTGGAGAAAAACGCCCTCACCCTGTTGGTGCAGTCAAGGGAGGCGGGACTTGTCCCCTCGTGAGGTACTCCTGGCCCAGGCCCGGTCCCACGCGTGAGGGGCCGTTTGGTTGCATGTGGCCGTGGAATGCGCAAGGGTTGCTCCGGTTGGGATAGAAGTGTCTGGGGCCTTCCGTGACCCTGGGTAGTCGTTGGATTCTGGCTCCCCTATGTGCCCCTGCCACGCCACTGTCCGCACCTCCACCACCCACCGTAGTCTTCCGTCTGGCCCTCTTTGCACACGTCAGCACCCCACCCCGGGCCCCAACTCGCTTGATACTCCCGTTCTGCTTTTTCAGCCCCCGACACCTACGGATGCAACGACACAGGCGGGAGTTGTCGGAGATGTCGTGACGGCTCCGTTGGCGCTGTATTCCTGAGTCTGCCAGGAGCCCGGGGACCAATCGCTAATGCTGTCGTGTCTGCGAGTCACGGGGCGGCCGTGCGCGGTTGCTCGCGCCTACGCTAAATTTTGCTCTGTCCGACGTTGCTCCCCAGAGCTTCGCGGACGGGCCCTCAGCCCCGTTTGTCTAGGACTCTCGTCGCTGCCCCGATTACTTCACTCGGTTGCCCTCCTTCACCCGTATGGACGAGCGCAGCACTGAGTGTTTTTCTCACAGACGATTCAGATCGTCAGATACTTCAGGTCCAGGTCCCATCTGCCCAAGCGAAGTTTCAGCTTCCACGCAGTTTCTGAAGTCGGCCGTTACGGATCTCTCCTTTGTGTCATGTGGTAGTATCCTTTGTCTTGCGTCACGTCCTCCGGTGTCGTGCCAAGTGGGACTGTGCCGCCTTGTGGTGTGTGGTACATCCATAGGATGGAGTAGTATTCAGCGGTGAAAGGATGCCATGAGGGGTTAGAGATTTAGGGTTCAGGCTCTGGGTCACGTTTAGGGTTAGGGCGGTTAGGGTTTGGGTCGTTGGGGTTAAGGTTAAGGGGTGTGGGGGGGGCTGGGTTTGGGGGGGTTTGGTGTTGGGGGTTTGGTGTTGGGGCGAGGGCGGTTTGGGTTGTGGTTAGGGTGTTGGCCTTGAGCTTAGGGGTCTGGGGCTAGGGTTCGGGGGTTTGGGGTCGGGGCAGGGGTGTTGGGGTTTTGGTTGGGGTTTTGGGGTGTTTAGGGTTGGGGGCTGGAGTGGTTGGGGTTCGGGGTTAGGTGGAGGGTTGATGAAAGTTCCGTTTTAGGTTTAGGGTTGAGGGTTAGGGCTTAGGGCTAGGGCTACGGTTAGGGGTTATGGGTTGAGGTTAGGGTTAGGGTTAGAGTTAGTGCTCCGGGGGTTGGGTTTAGGGTTACGGGGGTTGAGCTTGGGGTTAGGGGGTTTGGCGGTTTGGCCTTAGGTGGTTGGGGTTGGGGTTAGGGTTAGGGCTTAGGGTCAGGATGCAGGGTCAGAATTCAGGGTCGAGGGTCGGGGTCAGCGGTCAGGCGTCGGGCTCGGGTGCTTAGGGTGTAGGCTCAGGGTTTTAGGGTTAGGCCTTTAGGGTTAGGGTTTTGGGGTTCAGGCTTTGGGTCATTGTTAGGGTTAGGGCGGTTAGGGTGAGGGTTGCTGGGCTTAGGATTGGGGGTTGGGCTTGGGCTTAGAGCTGGGTGTTGGGATTAGGGCTAGAGGTGTTGGGGTTAGCGTTAGCGGGTTGGGTTAGGGGTGTTGGGGAGGGGTTCAGGGCGTTGGGTGGTTAGAGTGCGGGGGTTGGGGGGGTTAGGGTTCAGTGTTAGGTTTTAGGGTCAGGGTCAAGTTGAGGGCTTAGGGTTAGGTTTTGGCTTTGGGGTTCGGGCCTAGGGCTGGGGTCAGGGCTTGGGGTTGGGGTGAGGGTTTCGGGTTAGGATTTAGGTTCCAGGTTTAGGTTCCGGGTCCGAGCCAGGGTCAGGGATCAGGGTCAGGGTCAAGGGTCGGCGGTCGGGGTCGAGTGGGTTAGGGTTTGGGGGTTAGGGGTTTATGGTTTCCTTTTGGTGACTTCCCCACGGGCTCGATGAATAGATGTTTTCAGCGGCCCCTGAAGCGCCTCTCGCTGCGGTCGTTCGTCTCTTGTCCGACGGGGGAGTGCACGCATGCCTCTCGGCTTGGTGGACAAAAACGCCCTCACCCTGTTGGTGCAGTCAAGGGAGGCGGGACTTGTCCCCTCGTGAGGTACTCCTGGCCCAGGCCCGGTCCCACGCGTGAGGGGCCGTTTGGTTGTATGTGGCCGTGGAATGCGCAAGGGTTGCTCCGGTTGGGATAGAAGTGTCTGGGGCCTTCCGTGACCCTGGGTAGTCGTTGGATTCTGGCTCCCCTATGTGCCCCTGCCACGCCACTGTCCGCACCTCCACCACCCACCGTAGTCTTCCGTCTGGCCCTCTTTGCACACGTCAGCACCCCACCCCGGGCCCCAACTCGCTTGATACTCCCGTTCTGCTTTTTCAGCCCCCGACACCTACGGATGCAACGACACAGGCGGGAGTTGTCGGAGATGTCGTGACGGCTCCGTTGGCGCTGTATTCCTGAGTCTGCCAGGAGCCCGGGGACCAATCGCTAATGCTGTCGTGTCTGCGAGTCACGGGGCGGCCGTGCGCGGTTGCTCGCGCCTACGCTAAATTTTGCTCTGTCCGACGTTGCTCCCCAGAGCTTCGCGGACGGGCCCTCAGCCCCGTTTGTCTAGGACTCTCGTCGCTGCCCCGATTACTTCACTCGGTTGCCCTCCTTCACCCGTATGGACGAGCGCAGCACTGAGTGTTTTTCTCACAGACGATTCAGATCGTCAGATACTTCAGGTCCAGGTCCCATCTGCCCAAGCGAAGTTTCAGCTTCCACGCAGTTTCTGAAGTCGGCCGTTACGGATCTCTCCTTTGTGTCATGTGGTAGTATCCTTTGTCTTGCGTCACGTCCTCCGGTGTCGTGCCAAGTGGGACTGTGCCGCCTTGTGGTGTGTGGTACATCCATAGGATGGAGTAGTATTCAGCGGTGAAAGGATGCCATGAGGGGTTAGAGATTTAGGGTTCAGGCTCCGGGTCACGTTTAGGGTTAGGGCGGTTAGGGTTTGGGTCGTTGGGGTTAAGGCTAAGGGGTGTGGGTGGGGCTGGGTTTGGGGGGGTTTGGTGTTGGGGGTTTGGTGTTGGGGCGAGGGCGGTTTGGGTTGTGGTTAGGGTGTTGGCCTTGAGCTTAGGGGTCTGGGGCTAGGGTTCGGGGGTTTGGGGTCGGGGCAGGGGTGTTGGGGTTTTGGTTGGGGTTTTGGGGTGTTTAGGGTTGGGGGCTGGAGTGGTTGGGGTTCAGGGTTAGGTGGAGGGTTGATGAAAGTTCCGTTTTAGGTTTAGGGTTGAGGGTTAGGGCTTAGGGCTAGGGCTAGGGTTAGGGGTTATGGGTTGAGGTTAGGGTTAGGGTTAGAGTTAGTGCTCCGGGGGTTGGGTTTAGGGTTACGGGGTTTGAGCTTGGGGTTAGGGGGTTTGGCGGTTTGGCCTTAGGGGGTTGGGGTTGGGGTTAGGGTTAGGGCTTAGGGTCAGGATGCAGGGTCAGAATTCTGGGTCGAGGGTCGGGGTCAGCGGTCAGGCGTCGGGCTCGGGTGCTTAGGGTGTAGGCTCAGGGTTTTAGGGTTAGGCCTTTAGGGTTAGGGTTTTGGGGTTCAGGCTTTGGGTCATTGTTAGGGTTAGGGCGGTTAGGGTGAGGGTTGCTGGGCTTAGGATTGGGGGTTGGGCTTGGGCTTAGAGCTGGGTGTTGGGATTAGGGCTAGAGGTGTTGGGGTTAGCGTTAGGGGGTTGGGTTAGGGGTGTTGGGGAGGGGTTCAGGGCGTTGGGTGGTTAGAGTGCGGGGGTTGGGGGGGTTAGGGTTCAGTGTTAGGTTTTAGGGTCAGGGTCAAGTTGAGGGCTTAGGGTTAGGTTTTGGCTTTGGGGTTCGGGCCTAGGGCTGGGGTCAGGGCTTGGGGTTGGGGTGAGGGTTTCGGGTTAGGATTTAGTTTCCAGGTTTAGGTTCCGGGTCCGAGCCAGGGTCAGGGTTCAGAGTTAGGGTAAAGAGTCGGCGGTTGGGGTCGAGTGGGTTAGGGTTTGGGGGTTAGCGGTTTATGGTTTCCTTTTGGTGACTTCCCCACGGGCTCGATGAATAGATGTTTTCAGCGGCCCCTGAAGCGCCTCTCGCTGCGGTCGTTCGTCTCTTGTCCGACGGGGAGTGCACGCATGCCTCTCGGCTTGGTGGAGAAAAACGCCCTCACCCTGTTGGTGCAGTCAAGGGAGGCGGGACTTGTCCCCTCGTGAGGTACTCCTGGCCCAGGCCCGGTCCCACGCGTGAGGGGCCGTTTGGTTGTATGTGGCCGTGGAATGCGCAAGGGTTGCTCCGGTTGGGATAGAAGTGTCTGGGGCCTTCTGTGACCCTGGGTAGTCGTTGGATTCTGGCTCCCCTATGTGCCTCTGCCACGCCACTGTCCGCACCTCCACCACCCACCGTAGTCTTCCGTCTGGCCCTCTTTGCACACGTCAGCACCCCACCCCGGGCCCCAACTCGCTTGATACTCCCGTTCTGCTTTTTCAGCCCCCGACACCTACGGATGCAACGACACAGGCGGGAGTTGTCGGAGATGTAGTGACGGCTCCGTTGGCGCTGTATTCCTGAGTCTGCCAGGAGCCCGGGGACCAATCGCTAATGCTGTCGTGTCTGCGAGTCACGGGGCGGCCGTGCGCGGTTGCTCGCGCCTACGCTAAATTTTGCTCTGTCCGACGTTGCTCCCCAGAGCTTCGCGGACGGGCCCTCAGCCCCGTTTGTCTAGGACTCTCGTCGCTGCCCCGATTACTTCACTCGGTTGCCCTCCTTCACCCGTATGGACGAGCGCAGCACTGAGTGTTTTTCTCACAGACGATTCAGATCGTCAGATACTTCAGGTCCAGGTCCCATCTGCCCAAGCGAAGTTTCAGCTTCCACGCAGTTTCTGAAGTCGGCCGTTACGGATCTCTCCTTTGTGTCATGTGGTAGTATCCTTTGTCTTGCGTCACGTCCTCCGGTGTCGTGCCAAGTCGGACTGTGCCGCCTTGTGGTGTGTGGTACATCCATAGGATGGAGTAGTATTCAGCGGTGAAAGGATGCCATGAGGGGTTAGAGATTTAGGGTTCAGGCTCTGGGTCACGTTTAGGGTTAGGGCGGTTAGGGTTTGGGTCGTTGGGGTTAAGGCTAAGGGGTGTGGGGGGGGCTGGGTTTGGGGGGGTTTGGTGTTGGGGCAAGGGCGGTTTGGGTTGTGGTTAGGGTGTTGGCCTTGAGCTTAGGGGTCTGGGGCTAGGGTTCGGGGGTTTGGGGTCGGGGCAGGGGTGTTGGAGGTTTGGTTGGGGTTTTGGGGTGTTTAGGGTTGGGGGCTGGAGTGGTTGGGGTTCAGGGTTAGGTGGAGGGTTGATGAAAGTTCCGTTTTAGGTTTAGGGTTGAGGGTTAGGGCTTAGGGCTAGGGCTAGGGTTAGGGGTTATGGGTTGAGGTTAGGGTTAGGGTTAGAGTTAGTGCTCCGGGGGTTGGGTTTAGGGTTACGGGGTTTGAGCTTGGGGTTAGGGGGTTTGGCGGTTTGGCCTTAGGGGGTTGGGGTTGGGGTTAGGGTTAGGGCTTAGTGTCAGGATGCAGGTTCAGAATTCTGGGTCGAGGGTCGGGGTCAGCGGTCAGGCGTCGGGCTCGGGTGCTTAGGGTGTAGGCTCAGGGTTTTAGGGTTAGGCCTTTAGGGTTAGGGTTTTGGGGTTCAGGCTTGGGGTCATTGTTAGGGTTAGGGCGGTTAGGGTGAGGGTTGCTGGGCTTAGCATTGGGGGTTGGGCTTGGGCTTAGAGCTGGGTGTTGGGATTAGGGCTAGAGGTGTTGGGGTTAGCGTTAGCGGGTTGGGTTAGGGGTGTTGGGGAGGGGTTCAGGGCGTTGGGTGGTTAGAGTGCGGGGGTTGGGGGGTTAGGGTTCAGTGTTAGGTTTTAGGGTCAGGGTCAAGTTGAGGGCTTAGGGTTAGGTTTTGGCTTTGGGGTTCGGGCCTAGGGCTGGGGTCAGGGCTTGGGGTTGGGGTGAGGGTTTCGGGTTAGGATTTAGGTTCCAGGTTTAGGTTCCGGGTCCGAGCCAGGGTCAGGGATCAGGGTCAGGGTCAAGGGTCGGCGGTTGGGGTCGAGTGGGTTAGGGTTTGGGGGTTAGCGGTTTATGGTTTCCTTTTGGCGACGTCCCCCCGGGCTCGATGAATAGATGTTTTCAGCGGCCCCTGAAGCGCCTCTCGCTGCGGTCGTTCGTCTCTTGTCCGACGGGGAGTGCACGCATGCGTCTCGGCTTGGTGGAGAAAAACGCCCTCACCCTGTTGGTGCAGTCAAGGGAGGCGGGACTTGTCCCCTCGTGAGGTACTCCTGGCCCAGGCCCGGTCCCACGCGTGAGGGGCCGTTTGGTTGCATGTGGCCGTGGAATGCGCAAGGGTTGCTCCGGTTGGGATAGAAGTGTCTGGGGCCTTCCGTGACCCTGGGTAGTCGTTGGATTCTGGCTCCCCTATGTGCCCCTGCCACGCCACTGTCCGCACCTCCACCACCCACCGTAGTCTTCCGTCTGGCCCTCTTTGCACACGTCAGCACCCCACCCCGGGCCCCAACTCGCTTGATACTCCCGTTCTGCTTTTTCAGCCCCCGACACCTACGGATGCAACGACACAGGCGGGAGTTGTCGGAGATGTCGTGACGGCTCCGTTGGCGCTGTATTCCTGAGTCTGCCAGGAGCCCGGGGACCAATCGCTAATGCTGTCGTGTCTGCGAGTCACGGGGCGGCCGTGCGCGGTTGCTCGCGCCTACGCTAAATTTTGCTCTGTCCGACGTTGCTCCCCAGAGCTTCGCGGACGGGCCCTCAGCCCCGTTTGTCTAGGACTCTCGTCGCTGCCCCGATTACTTCACTCGGTTGCCCTCCTTCACCCGTATGGACGAGCGCAGCACTGAGTGTTTTTCTCACAGACGATTCAGATCGTCAGATACTTCAGGTCCAGGTCCCATCTGCCCAAGCGAAGTTTCAGCTTCCACGCAGTTTCTGAAGTCGGCCGTTACGGATCTCTCCTTTGTGTCATGTGGTAGTATCCTTTGTCTTGCGTCACGTCCTCCGGTGTCGTGCCAAGTGGGACTGTGCCGCCTTGTGGTGTGTGGTACATCCATAGGATGGAGTAGTATTCAGCGGTGAAAGGATGCCATGAGGGGTTAGAGATTTAGGGTTCAGGCTCTGGGTCACGTTTAGGGTTAGGGCGGTTAGGGTTTGGGTCGTTGGGGTTAAGGTTAAGGGGTGTGGGGGGGGCTGGGTTTGGGGGGGTTTGGTGTTGGGGGTTTGGTGTTGGGGCGAGGGCGGTTTGGGTTGTGGTTAGGGTGTTGGCCTTGAGCTTAGGGGTCTGGGGCTAGGGTTCGGGGGTTTGGGGTCGGGGCAGGGGTGTTGGGGTTTTGGTTGGGGTTTTGGGGTGTTTAGGGTTGGGGGCTGGAGTGGTTGGGGTTCGGGGTTAGGTGGAGGGTTGATGAAAGTTCCGTTTTAGGTTTAGGGTTGAGGGTTAGGGCTTAGGGCTAGGGCTACGGTTAGGGGTTATGGGTTGAGGTTAGGGTTAGGGTTAGAGTTAGTGCTCCGGGGGTTGGGTTTAGGGTTACGGGGGTTGAGCTTGGGGTTAGGGGGTTTGGCGGTTTGGCCTTAGGTGGTTGGGGTTGGGGTTAGGGTTAGGGCTTAGGGTCAGGATGCAGGGTCAGAATTCAGGGTCGAGGGTCGGGGTCAGCGGTCAGGCGTCGGGCTCGGGTGCTTAGGGTGTAGGCTCAGGGTTTTAGGGTTAGGCCTTTAGGGTTAGGGTTTTGGGGTTCAGGCTTTGGGTCATTGTTAGGGTTAGGGCGGTTAGGGTGAGGGTTGCTGGGCTTAGGATTGGGGGTTGGGCTTGGGCTTAGAGCTGGGTGTTGGGATTAGGGCTAGAGGTGTTGGGGTTAGCGTTAGCGGGTTGGGTTAGGGGTGTTGGGGAGGGGTTCAGGGCGTTGGGTGGTTAGAGTGCGGGGGTTGGGGGGGTTAGGGTTCAGTGTTAGGTTTTAGGGTCAGGGTCAAGTTGAGGGCTTAGGGTTAGGTTTTGGCTTTGGGGTTCGGGCCTAGGGCTGGGGTCAGGGCTTGGGGTTGGGGTGAGGGTTTCGGGTTAGGATTTAGGTTCCAGGTTTAGGTTCCGGGTCCGAGCCAGGGTCAGGGATCAGGGTCAGGGTCAAGGGTCGGCGGTCGGGGTCGAGTGGGTTAGGGTTTGGGGGTTAGGGGTTTATGGTTTCCTTTTGGTGACTTCCCCACGGGCTCGATGAATAGATGTTTTCAGCGGCCCCTGAAGCGCCTCTCGCTGCGGTCGTTCGTCTCTTGTCCGACGGGGGAGTGCACGCATGCCTCTCGGCTTGGTGGACAAAAACGCCCTCACCCTGTTGGTGCAGTCAAGGGAGGCGGGACTTGTCCCCTCGTGAGGTACTCCTGGCCCAGGCCCGGTCCCACGCGTGAGGGGCCGTTTGGTTGTATGTGGCCGTGGAATGCGCAAGGGTTGCTCCGGTTGGGATAGAAGTGTCTGGGGCCTTCCGTGACCCTGGGTAGTCGTTCGATTCTGGCTCCCCTATGTGCCTCTGCCACGCCACTGTCCGCACCTCCACCACCCACCGTAGTCTTCCGTCTGGCCCTCTTTGCACACGTCAGCACCCCACCCCGGGCCCCAACTCGCTTGATACTCCCGTTCTGCTTTTTCAGCCCCCGACACCTACGGATGCAACGACACAGGCGGGAGTTGTCGGAGATGTCGTGACGGCTCCGTTGGCGCTGTATTCCTGAGTCTGCCAGGAGCCCGGGGACCAATCGCTAATGCTGTCGTGTCTGCGAGTCACGGGGCGGCCGTGCGCGGTTGCTCGCGCCTACGCTAAATTTTGCTCTGTCCGACGTTGCTCCCCAGAGCTTCGCGGACGGGCCCTCAGCCCCGTTTGTCTAGGACTCTCGTCGCTGCCCCGATTACTTCACTCGGTTGCCCTCCTTCACCCGTATGGACGAGCGCAGCACTGAGTGTTTTTCTCACAGACGATTCAGATCGTCAGATACTTCAGGTCCAGGTCCCATCTGCCCAAGCGAAGTTTCAGCTTCCACGCAGTTTCTGAAGTCGGCCGTTACGGATCTCTCCTTTGTGTCATGTGGTAGTATCCTTTGTCTTGCGTCACGTCCTCCGGTGTCGTGCCAAGTCGGACTGTGCCGCCTTGTGGTGTGTGGTACATCCATAGGATGGAGTAGTATTCAGCGGTGAAAGGATGCCATGAGGGGTTAGAGATTTAGGGTTCAGGCTCTGGGTCACGTTTAGGGTTAGGGCGGTTAGGGTTTGGGTCGTTGGGGTTAAGGCTAAGGGGTGTGGGGGGGGCTGGGTTTGGGGGGGTTTGGTGTTGGGGCAAGGGCGGTTTGGGTTGTGGTTAGGGTGTTGGCCTTGAGCTTAGGGGTCTGGGGCTAGGGTTCGGGGGTTTGGGGTCGGGGCAGGGGTGTTGGGGTTTTGGTTGGGGTTTTGGGGTGTTTAGGGTTGGGGGCTGGAGTGGTTGGGGTTCAGGGTTAGGTGGAGGGTTGATGAAAGTTCCGTTTTAGGTTTAGGGTTGAGGGTTAGGGCTTAGGGCTAGGGCTAGGGTTAGGGGTTATGGGTTGAGGTTAGGGTTAGGGTTAGAGTTAGTGCTCCGGGGGTTGGGTTTAGGGTTACGGGGTTTGAGCTTGGGGTTAGGGGGTTTGGCGGTTTGGCCTTAGGGGGTTGGGGTTGGGGTTAGGGTTAGGGCTTAGGGTCAGGATGCAGGGTCAGAATTCAGGGTCGAGGGTCGGGGTCAGCGGTCAGGCGTCGGGCTCGGGTGCTTAGGGTGTAGGCTCAGGGTTTTAGGGTTAGGCCTTTAGGGTTAGGGTTTTGGGGTTCAGGTTTTGGGTCATTGTTAGGGTTAGGGCGGTTAGGGTGAGGGTTGCTGGGCTTAGGATTGGGGGTTGGGCTTGGGCTTAGAGCTGGGGGTTTGGATTAGGGCTAGAGGTGTTGGGGTTAGCGTTAGCGGGTTGGGTTAGGGGTGTTGGGGAGGGGTTCAGGGCGTTGGGTGGTTAGAGTGCGGGGGTTGGGGGGGTTAGGGTTCAGTGTTAGGTTTTAGGGTCAGGGTCAAGTTGAGGGCTTAGGGTTAGGTTTTGGCTTTGGGGTTCGGGCCTAGGGCTGGGGTCATGGCTTGGGGTTGGGGTGAGGGTTTCGGGTTAGGATTTAGGTTCCAGGTTTAGGTTCCGGGTCCGAGCCAGGGTCAGGGATCAGGGTCAGGGTCAAGGGTCGGCGGTTGGGGTCGAGTGGGTTAGGGTTTGGGGGTTAGCGGTTTATGGTTTCCTTTTGGCGACGTCCCCCCGGGCTCGATGAATAGATGTTTTCAGCGGCCCCTGAAGCGCCTCTCGCTGCGGTCGTTCGTCTCTTGTCCGACGGGGAGTGCACGCATGCCTCTCGGCTTGGTGGAGAAAAACGCCCTCACCCTGTTGGTGCAGTCAAGGGAGGCGGGACTTGTCCCCTCGTGAGGTACTCCTGGCCCAGGCCCGGTCCCACGCGTGAGGGGCCGTTTGGTTGTATGTGGCCGTGGAATGCGCAAGGGTTGCTCCGGTTGGGATAGAAGTGTCTGGGGCCTTCCGTGACCCTGGGTAGTCGTTGGATTCTGGCTCCCCTATGTGCCCCTGCCACGCCACTGTCCGCACCTCCACCACCCACCGTAGTCTTCCGTCTGGCCCTCTTTGCACACGTCAGCACCCCACCCCGGGCCCCAACTCGCTTGATACTCCCGTTCTGCTTTTTCAGCCCCCGACACCTACGGATGCAACGACACAGGCGGGAGTTGTCGGAGATGTCGTGACGGCTCCGTTGGCGCTGTATTCCTGAGTCTGCCAGGAGCCCGGGGACCAATCGCTAATGCTGTCGTGTCTGCGAGTCACGGGGCGGCCGTGCGCGGTTGCTCGCGCCTACGCTAAATTTTGCTCTGTCCGACGTTGCTCCCCAGAGCTTCGCGGACGGGCCCTCAGCCCCGTTTGTCTAGGACTCTCGTCGCTGCCCCGATTACTTCACTCGGTTGCCCTCCTTCACCCGTATGGACGAGCGCAGCACTGAGTGTTTTTCTCACAGACGATTCAGATCGTCAGATACTTCAGGTCCAGGTCCCATCTGCCCAAGCGAAGTTTCAGCTTCCACGCAGTTTCTGAAGTCGGCCGTTACGGATCTCTCCTTTGTGTCATGTGGTAGTATCCTTTGTCTTGCGTCACGTCCTCCGGTGTCGTGCCAAGTGGGACTGTGCCGCCTTGTGGTGTGTGGTACATCCATAGGATGGAGTAGTATTCAGCGGTGAAAGGATGCCATGAGGGGTTAGAGATTTAGGGTTCAGGCTCCGGGTCACGTTTAGGGTTAGGGCGGTTAGGGTTTGGGTCGTTGGGGTTAAGGCTAAGGGGTGTGGGTGGGGCTGGGTTTGGGGGGGTTTGGTGTTGGGGGTTTGGTGTTGGGGCGAGGGCGGTTTGGGTTGTGGTTAGGGTGTTGGCCTTGAGCTTAGGGGTCTGGGGCGAGGGTTCGGGGGTTTGGGGTCGGGGCAGGGGTGTTGGGGTTTTGGTTGGGGTTTTGGGGTGTTTAGGGTTGGGGGCTGGAGTGGTTGGGGTTCAGGGTTAGGTGGAGGGTTGATGAAAGTTCCGTTTTAGGTTTAGGGTTGAGGGTTAGGGCTTAGGGCTAGGGCTAGGGTTAGGGGTTATGGGTTGAGGTTAGGGTTAGGGTTAGAGTTAGTGCTCCGGGGGTTGGGTTTAGGGTTACGGGGTTTGAGCTTGGGGTTAGGGGGTTTGGCGGTTTGGCCTTAGGGGGTTGGGGTTGGGGTTAGGGTTAGGGCTTAGGGTCAGGATGCAGGGTCAGAATTCTGGGTCGAGGGTCGGGGTCAGCGGTCAGGCGTCGGGCTCGGGTGCTTAGGGTGTAGGCTCAGGGTTTTAGGGTTAGGCCTTTAGGGTTAGGGTTTTGGGGTTCAGGCTTTGGGTCATTGTTAGGGTTAGGGCGGTTAGGGTGAGGGTTGCTGGGCTTAGGATTGGGGGTTGGGATTGGGCTTAGAGCTGGGGGTTGGGATTAGGGCTAGAGGTGTTGGGGTTAGCGTTAGGGGGTTGGGTTAGGGGTGTTGGGGAGGGGTTCAGGGCGTTGGGTGGTTAGAGTGCGGGGGTTGGGGGGGTTAGGGTTCAGTGTTAGGTTTTAGGGTCAGGGTCAAGTTGAGGGCTTAGGGTTAGGTTTTGGCTTTGGGGTTCGGGCCTAGGGCTGGGGTCAGGGCTTGGGGTTGGGGTGAGGGTTTCGGGTTAGGATTTAGTTTCCAGGTTTAGGTTCCGGGTCCGAGCCAGGGTCAGGGTTCAGAGTTAGGGTAAAGAGTCGGCGGTTGGGGTCGAGTGGGTTAGGGTTTGGGGGTTAGCGGTTTATGGTTTCCTTTTGGTGACTTCCCCACGGGCTCGATGAATAGATGTTTTCAGCGGCCCCTGAAGCGCCTCTCGCTGCGGTCGTTCGTCTCTTGTCCGACGGGGAGTGCACGCATGCCTCTCGGCTTGGTGGAGAAAAACGCCCTCACCCTGTTGGTGCAGTCAAGGGAGGCGGGACTTGTCCCCTCGTGAGGTACTCCTGGCCCAGGCCCGGTCCCACGCGTGAGGGGCCGTTTGGTTGTATGTGGCCGTGGAATGCGCAAGGGTTGCTCCGGTTGGGATAGAAGTGTCTGGGGCCTTCTGTGACCCTGGGTAGTCGTTGGATTCTGGCTCCCCTATGTGCCTCTGCCACGCCACTGTCCGCACCTCCACCACCCACCGTAGTCTTCCGTCTGGCCCTCTTTGCACACGTCAGCACCCCACCCCGGGCCCCAACTCGCTTGATACTCCCGTTCTGCTTTTTCAGCCCCCGACACCTACGGATGCAACGACACAGGCGGGAGTTGTCGGAGATGTAGTGACGGCTCCGTTGGCGCTGTATTCCTGAGTCTGCCAGGAGCCCGGGGACCAATCGCTAATGCTGTCGTGTCTGCGAGTCACGGGGCGGCCGTGCGCGGTTGCTCGCGCCTACGCTAAATTTTGCTCTGTCCGACGTTGCTCCCCAGAGCTTCGCGGACGGGCCCTCAGCCCCGTTTGTCTAGGACTCTCGTCGCTGCCCCGATTACTTCACTCGGTTGCCCTCCTTCACCCGTATGGACGAGCGCAGCACTGAGTGTTTTTCTCACAGACGATTCAGATCGTCAGATACTTCAGGTCCAGGTCCCATCTGCCCAAGCGAAGTTTCAGCTTCCACGCAGTTTCTGAAGTCGGCCGTTACGGATCTCTCCTTTGTGTCATGTGGTAGTATCCTTTGTCTTGCGTCACGTCCTCCGGTGTCGTGCCAAGTGGGACTGTGCCGCCTTGTGGTGTGTGGTACATCCATAGGATGGAGTAGTATTCAGCGGTGAAAGGATGCCATGAGGGGTTAGAGATTTAGGGTTCAGGCTCTGGGTCACGTTTAGGGTTAGGGCGGTTAGGGTTTGGGTCGTTGGGGTTAAGGTTAAGGGGTGTGGGGGGGGCTGGGTTTGGGGGGGTTTGGTGTTGGGGGTTTGGTGTTGGGGCGAGGGCGGTTTGGGTTGTGGTTAGGGTGTTGGCCTTGAGCTTAGGGGTCTGGGGCTAGGGTTCGGGGGTTTGGGGTCGGGGCAGGGGTGTTGGGGTTTTGGTTGGGGTTTTGGGGTGTTTAGGGTTGGGGGCTGGAGTGGTTGGGGTTCGGGGTTAGGTGGAGGGTTGATGAAAGTTCCGTTTTAGGTTTAGGGTTGAGGGTTAGGGCTTAGGGCTAGGGCTACGGTTAGGGGTTATGGGTTGAGGTTAGGGTTAGGGTTAGAGTTAGTGCTCCGGGGGTTGGGTTTAGGGTTACGGGGGTTGAGCTTGGGGTTAGGGGGTTTGGCGGTTTGGCCTTAGGTGGTTGGGGTTGGGGTTAGGGTTAGGGCTTAGGGTCAGGATGCAGGGTCAGAATTCAGGGTCGAGGGTCGGGGTCAGCGGTCAGGCGTCGGGCTCGGGTGCTTAGGGTGTAGGCTCAGGGTTTTAGGGTTAGGCCTTTAGGGTTAGGGTTTTGGGGTTCAGGCTTTGGGTCATTGTTAGGGTTAGGGCGGTTAGGGTGAGGGTTGCTGGGCTTAGGATTGGGGGTTGGGCTTGGGCTTAGAGCTGGGTGTTGGGATTAGGGCTAGAGGTGTTGGGGTTAGCGTTAGCGGGTTGGGTTAGGGGTGTTGGGGAGGGGTTCAGGGCGTTGGGTGGTTAGAGTGCGGGGGTTGGGGGGGTTAGGGTTCAGTGTTAGGTTTTAGGGTCAGGGTCAAGTTGAGGGCTTAGGGTTAGGTTTTGGCTTTGGGGTTCGGGCCTAGGGCTGGGGTCAGGGCTTGGGGTTGGGGTGAGGGTTTCGGGTTAGGATTTAGGTTCCAGGTTTAGGTTCCGGGTCCGAGCCAGGGTCAGGGATCAGGGTCAGGGTCAAGGGTCGGCGGTCGGGGTCGAGTGGGTTAGGGTTTGGGGGTTAGGGGTTTATGGTTTCCTTTTGGTGACTTCCCCACGGGCTCGATGAATAGATGTTTTCAGCGGCCCCTGAAGCGCCTCTCGCTGCGGTCGTTCGTCTCTTGTCCGACGGGGGAGTGCACGCATGCCTCTCGGCTTGGTGGACAAAAACGCCCTCACCCTGTTGGTGCAGTCAAGGGAGGCGGGACTTGTCCCCTCGTGAGGTACTCCTGGCCCAGGCCCGGTCCCACGCGTGAGGGGCCGTTTGGTTGTATGTGGCCGTGGAATGCGCAAGGGTTGCTCCGGTTGGGATAGAAGTGTCTGGGGCCTTCCGTGACCCTGGGTAGTCGTTGGATTCTGGCTCCCCTATGTGCCTCTGCCACGCCACTGTCCGCACCTCCACCACCCACCGTAGTCTTCCGTCTGGCCGTCTTTGCACACGTCAGCACCCCACCCCGGGCCCCAACTCGCTTGATACTCCCGTTCTGCTTTTTCAGCCCCCGACACCTACGGATGCAACGACACAGGCGGGAGTTGTCGGAGATGTCGTGACGGCTCCGTTGGCGCTGTATTCCTGAGTCTGCCAGGAGCCCGGGGACCAATCGCTAATGCTGTCGTGTCTGCGAGTCACGGGGCGGCCGTGCGCGGTTGCTCGCGCCTACGCTAAATTTTGCTCTGTCCGACGTTGCTCCCCAGAGCTTCGCGGACGGGCCCTCAGCCCCGTTTGTCTAGGACTCTCGTCGCTGCCCCGATTACTTCACTCGGTTGCCCTCCTTCACCCGTATGGACGAGCGCAGCACTGAGTGTTTTTCTCACAGACGATTCAGATCGTCAGATACTTCAGGTCCAGGTCCCATCTGCCCAAGCGAAGTTTCAGCTTCCACGCAGTTTCTGAAGTCGGCCGTTACGGATCTCTCCTTTGTGTCATGTGGTAGTATCCTTTGTCTTGCGTCACGTCCTCCGGTGTCGTGCCAAGTCGGACTGTGCCGCCTTGTGGTGTGTGGTACATCCATAGGATGGAGTAGTATTCAGCGGTGAAAGGATGCCATGAGGGGTTAGAGATTTAGGGTTCAGGCTCTGGGTCACGTTTAGGGTTAGGGCGGTTAGGGTTTGGGTCGTTGGGGTTAAGGCTAAGGGGTGTGGGGGGGGCTGGGTTTGGGGGGGTTTGGTGTTGGGGCAAGGGCGGTTTGGGTTGTGGTTAGGGTGTTGGCCTTGAGCTTAGGGGTCTGGGGCTAGGGTTCGGGGGTTTGGGGTCGGGGCAGGGGTGTTGGGGTTTTGGTTGGGGTTTTGGGGTGTTTAGGGTTGGGGGCTGGAGTGGTTGGGGTTCAGGGTTAGGTGGAGGGTTGATGAAAGTTCCGTTTTAGGTTTAGGGTTGAGGGTTAGGGCTTAGGGCTAGGGCTAGGGTTAGGGGTTATGGGTTGAGGTTAGGGTTAGGGTTAGAGTTAGTGCTCCGGGGGTTGGGTTTAGGGTTACGGGGTTTGAGCTTGGGGTTAGGGGGTTTGGCGGTTTGGCCTTAGGGGGTTGGGGTTGGGGTTAGGGTTAGGGCTTAGGGTCAGGATGCAGGGTCAGAATTCAGGGTCGAGGGTCGGGGTCAGCGGTCAGGCGTCGGGCTCGGGTGCTTAGGGTGTAGGCTCAGGGTTTTAGGGTTAGGCCTTTAGGGTTAGGGTTTTGGGGTTCAGGTTTTGGGTCATTGTTAGGGTTAGGGCGGTTAGGGTGAGGGTTGCTGGGCTTAGGATTGGGGGTTGGGCTTGGGCTTAGAGCTGGGGGTTTGGATTAGGGCTAGAGGTGTTGGGGTTAGCGTTAGCGGGTTGGGTTAGGGGTGTTGGGGAGGGGTTCAGGGCGTTGGGTGGTTAGAGTGCGGGGGTTGGGGGGGTTAGGGTTCAGTGTTAGGTTTTAGGGTCAGGGTCAAGTTGAGGGCTTAGGGTTAGGTTTTGGCTTTGGGGTTCGGGCCTAGGGCTGGGGTCATGGCTTGGGGTTGGGGTGAGGGTTTCGGGTTAGGATTTAGGTTCCAGGTTTAGGTTCCGGGTCCGAGCCAGGGTCAGGGATCAGGGTCAGGGTCAAGGGTCGGCGGTTGGGGTCGAGTGGGTTAGGGTTTGGGGGTTAGCGGTTTATGGTTTCCTTTTGGCGACGTCCCCCCGGGCTCGATGAATAGATGTTTTCAGCGGCCCCTGAAGCGCCTCTCGCTGCGGTCGTTCGTCTCTTGTCCGACGGGGAGTGCACGCATGCCTCTCGGCTTGGTGGAGAAAAACGCCCTCACCCTGTTGGTGCAGTCAAGGGAGGCGGGACTTGTCCCCTCGTGAGGTACTCCTGGCCCAGGCCCGGTCCCACGCGTGAGGGGCCGTTTGGTTGTATGTGGCCGTGGAATGCGCAAGGGTTGCTCCGGTTGGGATAGAAGTGTCTGGGGCCTTCCGTGACCCTGGGTAGTCGTTGGATTCTGGCTCCCCTATGTGCCCCTGCCACGCCACTGTCCGCACCTCCACCACCCACCGTAGTCTTCCGTCTGGCCCTCTTTGCACACGTCAGCACCCCACCCCGGGCCCCAACTCGCTTGATACTCCCGTTCTGCTTTTTCAGCCCCCGACACCTACGGATGCAACGACACAGGCGGGAGTTGTCGGAGATGTCGTGACGGCTCCGTTGGCGCTGTATTCCTGAGTCTGCCAGGAGCCCGGGGACCAATCGCTAATGCTGTCGTGTCTGCGAGTCACGGGGCGGCCGTGCGCGGTTGCTCGCGCCTACGCTAAATTTTGCTCTGTCCGACGTTGCTCCCCAGAGCTTCGCGGACGGGCCCTCAGCCCCGTTTGTCTAGGACTCTCGTCGCTGCCCCGATTACTTCACTCGGTTGCCCTCCTTCACCCGTATGGACGAGCGCAGCACTGAGTGTTTTTCTCACAGACGATTCAGATCGTCAGATACTTCAGGTCCAGGTCCCATCTGCCCAAGCGAAGTTTCAGCTTCCACGCAGTTTCTGAAGTCGGCCGTTACGGATCTCTCCTTTGTGTCATGTGGTAGTATCCTTTGTCTTGCGTCACGTCCTCCGGTGTCGTGCCAAGTGGGACTGTGCCGCCTTGTGGTGTGTGGTACATCCATAGGATGGAGTAGTATTCAGCGGTGAAAGGATGCCATGAGGGGTTAGAGATTTAGGGTTCAGGCTCCGGGTCACGTTTAGGGTTAGGGCGGTTAGGGTTTGGGTCGTTGGGGTTAAGGCTAAGGGGTGTGGGTGGGGCTGGGTTTGGGGGGGTTTTGTGTTGGGGGTTTGGTGTTGGGGCGAGGGCGGTTTGGGTTGTGGTTAGGGTGTTGGCCTTGAGCTTAGGGGTCTGGGGCGAGGGTTCGGGGGTTTGGGGTCGGGGCAGGGGTGTTGGGGTTTTGGTTGGGGTTTTGGGGTGTTTAGGGTTGGGGGCTGGAGTGGTTGGGGTTCAGGGTTAGGTGGAGGGTTGATGAAAGTTCCGTTTTAGGTTTAGGGTTGAGGGTTAGGGCTTAGGGCTAGGGCTAGGGTTAGGGGTTATGGGTTGAGGTTAGGGTTAGGGTTAGAGTTAGTGCTCCGGGGGTTGGGTTTAGGGTTACGGGGTTTGAGCTTGGGGTTAGGGGGTTTGGCGGTTTGGCCTTAGGGGGTTGGGGTTGGGGTTAGGGTTAGGGCTTAGGGTCAGGATGCAGGGTCAGAATTCTGGGTCGAGGGTCGGGGTCAGCGGTCAGGCGTCGGGCTCGGGTGCTTAGGGTGTAGGCTCAGGGTTTTAGGGTTAGGCCTTTAGGGTTAGGGTTTTGGGGTTCAGGCTTTGGGTCATTGTTAGGGTTAGGGCGGTTAGGGTGAGGGTTGCTGGGCTTAGGATTGGGGGTTGGGCTTGGGCTTAGAGCTGGGGGTTGGGATTAGGGCTAGAGGTGTTGGGGTTAGCGTTAGGGGGTTGGGTTAGGGGTGTTGGGGAGGGGTTCAGGGCGTTGGGTGGTTAGAGTGCGGGGGTTGGGGGGGTTAGGGTTCAGTGTTAGGTTTTAGGGTCAGGGTCAAGTTGAGGGCTTAGGGTTAGGTTTTGGCTTTGGGGTTCGGGCCTAGGGCTGGGGTCAGGGCTTGGGGTTGGGGTGAGGGTTTCGGGTTAGGATTTAGTTTCCAGGTTTAGGTTCCGGGTCCGAGCCAGGGTCAGGGTTCAGAGTTAGGGTAAAGAGTCGGCGGTTGGGGTCGAGTGGGTTAGGGTTTGGGGGTTAGCGGTTTATGGTTTCCTTTTGGTGACTTCCCCACGGGCTCGATGAATAGATGTTTTCAGCGGCCCCTGAAGCGCCTCTCGCTGCGGTCGTTCGTCTCTTGTCCGACGGGGAGTGCACGCATGCCTCTCGGCTTGGTGGAGAAAAACGCCCTCACCCTGTTGGTGCAGTCAAGGGAGGCGGGACTTGTCCCCTCGTGAGGTACTCCTGGCCCAGGCCCGGTCCCACGCGTGAGGGGCCGTTTGGTTGTATGTGGCCGTGGAATGCGCAAGGGTTGCTCCGGTTGGGATAGAAGTGTCTGGGGCCTTCTGTGACCCTGGGTAGTCGTTGGATTCTGGCTCCCCTATGTGCCTCTGCCACGCCACTGTCCGCACCTCCACCACCCACCGTAGTCTTCCGTCTGGCCCTCTTTGCACACGTCAGCACCCCACCCCGGGCCCCAACTCGCTTGATACTCCCGTTCTGCTTTTTCAGCCCCCGACACCTACGGATGCAACGACACAGGCGGGAGTTGTCGGAGATGTAGTGACGGCTCCGTTGGCGCTGTATTCCTGAGTCTGCCAGGAGCCCGGGGACCAATCGCTAATGCTGTCGTGTCTGCGAGTCACGGGGCGGCCGTGCGCGGTTGCTCGCGCCTACGCTAAATTTTGCTCTGTCCGACGTTGCTCCCCAGAGCTTCGCGGACGGGCCCTCAGCCCCGTTTGTCTAGGACTCTCGTCGCTGCCCCGATTACTTCACTCGGTTGCCCTCCTTCACCCGTATGGACGAGCGCAGCACTGAGTGTTTTTCTCACAGACGATTCAGATCGTCAGATACTTCAGGTCCAGGTCCCATCTGCCCAAGCGAAGTTTCAGCTTCCACGCAGTTTCTGAAGTCGGCCGTTACGGATCTCTCCTTTGTGTCATGTGGTAGTATCCTTTGTCTTGCGTCACGTCCTCCGGTGTCGTGCCAAGTGGGACTGTGCCGCCTTGTGGTGTGTGGTACATCCATAGGATGGAGTAGTATTCAGCGGTGAAAGGATGCCATGAGGGGTTAGAGATTTAGGGTTCAGGCTCTGGGTCACGTTTAGGGTTAGGGCGGTTAGGGTTTGGGTCGTTGGGGTTAAGGCTAAGGGGTGTGGGGGGGGCTGGGTTTGGGGGGGTTTGGTGTTGGGGCAAGGGCGGTTTGGGTTGTGGTTAGGGTGTTGGCCTTGAGCTTAGGGGTCTGGGGCTAGGGTTCGGGGGTTTGGGGTCGGGGCAGGGGTGTTGGAGGTTTGGTTGGGGTTTTGGGGTGTTTAGGGTTGGGGGCTGGAGTGGTTGGGGTTCAGGGTTAGGTGGAGGGTTGATGAAAGTTCCGTTTTAGGTTTAGGGTTGAGGGTTAGGGCTTAGGGCTAGGGCTAGGGTTAGGGGTTATGGGTTGAGGTTAGGGTTAGGGTTAGAGTTAGTGCTCCGGGGGTTGGGTTTAGGGTTACGGGGTTTGAGCTTGGGGTTAGGGGGTTTGGCGGTTTGGCCTTAGGGGGTTGGGGTTGGGGTTAGGGTTAGGGCTTAGTGTCAGGATGCAGGTTCAGAATTCTGGGTCGAGGGTCGGGGTCAGCGGTCAGGCGTCGGGCTCGGGTGCTTAGGGTGTAGGCTCAGGGTTTTAGGGTTAGGCCTTTAGGGTTAGGGTTTTGGGGTTCAGGCTTGGGGTCATTGTTAGGGTTAGGGCGGTTAGGGTGAGGGTTGCTGGGCTTAGCATTGGGGGTTGGGCTTGGGCTTAGAGCTGGGTGTTGGGATTAGGGCTAGAGGTGTTGGGGTTAGCGTTAGCGGGTTGGGTTAGGGGTGTTGGGGAGGGGTTCAGGGCGTTGGGTGGTTAGAGTGCGGGGGTTGGGGGTTAGGGTTCAGTGTTAGGTTTTAGGGTCAGGGTCAAGTTGAGGGCTTAGGGTTAGGTTTTGGCTTTGGGGTTCGGGCCTAGGGCTGGGGTCAGGGCTTGGGGTTGGGGTGAGGGTTTCGGGTTAGGATTTAGTTTCCAGGTTTAGGTTCCGGGTCCGAGCCAGGGTCAGGGTTCAGAGTTAGGGTAAAGAGTCGGCGGTTGGGGTCGAGTGGGTTAGGGTTTGGGGGTTAGCGGTTTATGGTTTCCTTTTGGTGACTTCCCCACGGGCTCGATGAATAGATGTTTTCAGCGGCCCCTGAAGCGCCTCTCGCTGCGGTCGTTCGTCTCTTGTCCGACGGGGAGTGCACGCATGCCTCTCGGCTTGGTGGAGAAAAACGCCCTCACCCTGTTGGTGCAGTCAAGGGAGGCGGGACTTGTCCCCTCGTGAGGTACTCCTGGCCCAGGCCCGGTCCCACGCGTGAGGGGCCGTTTGGTTGTATGTGGCCGTGGAATGCGCAAGGGTTGCTCCGGTTGGGATAGAAGTGTCTGGGGCCTTCTGTGACCCTGGGTAGTCGTTGGATTCTGGCTCCCCTATGTGCCTCTGCCACGCCACTGTCCGCACCTCCACCACCCACCGTAGTCTTCCGTCTGGCCCTCTTTGCACACGTCAGCACCCCACCCCGGGCCCCAACTCGCTTGATACTCCCGTTCTGCTTTTTCAGCCCCCGACACCTACGGATGCAACGACACAGGCGGGAGTTGTCGGAGATGTAGTGACGGCTCCGTTGGCGCTGTATTCCTGAGTCTGCCAGGAGCCCGGGGACCAATCGCTAATGCTGTCGTGTCTGCGAGTCACGGGGCGGCCGTGCGCGGTTGCTCGCGCCTACGCTAAATTTTGCTCTGTCCGACGTTGCTCCCCAGAGCTTCGCGGACGGGCCCTCAGCCCCGTTTGTCTAGGACTCTCGTCGCTGCCCCGATTACTTCACTCGGTTGCCCTCCTTCACCCGTATGGACGAGCGCAGCACTGAGTGTTTTTCTCACAGACGATTCAGATCGTCAGATACTTCAGGTCCAGGTCCCATCTGCCCAAGCGAAGTTTCAGCTTCCACGCAGTTTCTGAAGTCGGCCGTTACGGATCTCTCCTTTGTGTCATGTGGTAGTATCCTTTGTCTTGCGTCACGTCCTCCGGTGTCGTGCCAAGTCGGACTGTGCCGCCTTGTGGTGTGTGGTACATCCATAGGATGGAGTAGTATTCAGCGGTGAAAGGATGCCATGAGGGGTTAGAGATTTAGGGTTCAGGCTCTGGGTCACGTTTAGGGTTAGGGCGGTTAGGGTTTGGGTCGTTGGGGTTAAGGCTAAGGGGTGTGGGGGGGGCTGGGTTTGGGGGGGTTTGGTGTTGGGGCAAGGGCGGTTTGGGTTGTGGTTAGGGTGTTGGCCTTGAGCTTAGGGGTCTGGGGCTAGGGTTCGGGGGTTTGGGGTCGGGGCAGGGGTGTTGGAGGTTTGGTTGGGGTTTTGGGGTGTTTAGGGTTGGGGGCTGGAGTGGTTGGGGTTCAGGGTTAGGTGGAGGGTTGATGAAAGTTCCGTTTTAGGTTTAGGGTTGAGGGTTAGGGCTTAGGGCTAGGGCTAGGGTTAGGGGTTATGGGTTGAGGTTAGGGTTAGGGTTAGAGTTAGTGCTCCGGGGGTTGGGTTTAGGGTTACGGGGTTTGAGCTTGGGGTTAGGGGGTTTGGCGGTTTGGCCTTAGGGGGTTGGGGTTGGGGTTAGGGTTAGGGCTTAGGGTCAGGATGCAGGGTCAGAATTCTGGGTCGAGGGTCGGGGTCAGCGGTCAGGCGTCGGGCTCGGGTGCTTAGGGTGTAGGCTCAGGGTTTTAGGGTTAGGCCTTTAGGGTTAGGGTTTTGGGGTTCAGGCTTGGGGTCATTGTTAGGGTTAGGGCGGTTAGGGTGAGGGTTGCTGGGCTTAGGATTGGGGGTTGGGCTTGGGCTTAGAGCTGGGTGTTGGGATTAGGGCTAGAGGTGTTGGGGTTAGCGTTAGCGGGTTGGGTTAGGGGTGTTGGGGAGGGGTTCAGGGCGTTGGGTGGTTAGAGTGCGGGGGTTGGGGGGTTAGGGTTCAGTGTTAGGTTTTAGGGTCAGGGTCAAGTTGAGGGCTTAGGGTTAGGTTTTGGCTTTGGGGTTCGGGCCTAGGGCTGGGGTCAGGGCTTGGGGTTGGGGTGAGGGTTTCGGGTTAGGATTTAGGTTCCAGGTTTAGGTTCCGGGTCCGAGCCAGGGTCAGGGATCAGGGTCAGGGTCAAGGGTCGGCGGTTGGGGTCGAGTGGGTTAGGGTTTGGGGGTTAGCGGTTTATGGTTTCCTTTTGGCGACGTCCCCCCGGGCTCGATGAATAGATGTTTTCAGCGGCCCCTGAAGCGCCTCTCGCTGCGGTCGTTCGTCTCTTGTCCGACGGGGAGTGCACGCATGCGTCTCGGCTTGGTGGAGAAAAACGCCCTCACCCTGTTGGTGCAGTCAAGGGAGGCGGGACTTGTCCCCTCGTGAGGTACTCCTGGCCCAGGCCCGGTCCCACGCGTGAGGGGCCGTTTGGTTGCATGTGGCCGTGGAATGCGCAAGGGTTGCTCCGGTTGGGATAGAAGTGTCTGGGGCCTTCCGTGACCCTGGGTAGTCGTTGGATTCTGGCTCCCCTATGTGCCCCTGCCACGCCACTGTCCGCACCTCCACCACCCACCGTAGTCTTCCGTCTGGCCCTCTTTGCACACGTCAGCACCCCACCCCGGGCCCCAACTCGCTTGATACTCCCGTTCTGCTTTTTCAGCCCCCGACACCTACGGATGCAACGACACAGGCGGGAGTTGTCGGAGATGTCGTGACGGCTCCGTTGGCGCTGTATTCCTGAGTCTGCCAGGAGCCCGGGGACCAATCGCTAATGCTGTCGTGTCTGCGAGTCACGGGGCGGCCGTGCGCGGTTGCTCGCGCCTACGCTAAATTTTGCTCTGTCCGACGTTGCTCCCCAGAGCTTCGCGGACGGGCCCTCAGCCCCGTTTGTCTAGGACTCTCGTCGCTGCCCCGATTACTTCACTCGGTTGCCCTCCTTCACCCGTATGGACGAGCGCAGCACTGAGTGTTTTTCTCACAGACGATTCAGATCGTCAGATACTTCAGGTCCAGGTCCCATCTGCCCAAGCGAAGTTTCAGCTTCCACGCAGTTTCTGAAGTCGGCCGTTACGGATCTCTCCTTTGTGTCATGTGGTAGTATCCTTTGTCTTGCGTCACGTCCTCCGGTGTCGTGCCAAGTGGGACTGTGCCGCCTTGTGGTGTGTGGTACATCCATAGGATGGAGTAGTATTCAGCGGTGAAAGGATGCCATGAGGGGTTAGAGATTTAGGGTTCAGGCTCTGGGTCACGTTTAGGGTTAGGGCGGTTAGGGTTTGGGTCGTTGGGGTTAAGGTTAAGGGGTGTGGGGGGGGCTGGGTTTGGGGGGGTTTGGTGTTGGGGGTTTGGTGTTGGGGCGAGGGCGGTTTGGGTTGTGGTTAGGGTGTTGGCCTTGAGCTTAGGGGTCTGGGGCTAGGGTTCGGGGGTTTGGGGTCGGGGCAGGGGTGTTGGGGTTTTGGTTGGGGTTTTGGGGTGTTTAGGGTTGGGGGCTGGAGTGGTTGGGGTTCAGGGTTAGGTGGAGGGTTGATGAAAGTTCCGTTTTAGGTTTAGGGTTGAGGGTTAGGGCTTAGGGCTAGGGCTACGGTTAGGGGTTATGGGTTGAGGTTAGGGTTAGGGTTAGAGTTAGTGCTCCGGGGGTTGGGTTTAGGGTTACGGGGGTTGAGCTTGGGGTTAGGGGGTTTGGCGGTTTGGCCTTAGGGGGTTGGGGTTGGGGTTAGGGTTAGGGCTTAGGGTCAGGATGCAGGGTCAGAATTCAGGGTCGAGGGTCGGGGTCAGCGGTCAGGCGTCGGGCTCGGGTGCTTAGGGTGTAGGCTCAGGGTTTTAGGGTTAGGCCTTTAGGGTTAGGGTTTTGGGGTTCAGGCTTTGGGTCATTGTTAGGGTTAGGGCGGTTAGGGTGAGGGTTGCTGGGCTTAGGATTGGGGGTTGGGCTTGGGCTTAGAGCTGGGTGTTGGGATTAGGGCTAGAGGTGTTGGGGTTAGCGTTAGCGGGTTGGGTTAGGGGTGTTGGGGAGGGGTTCAGGGCGTTGGGTGGTTAGAGTGCGGGGGTTGGGGGGGTTAGGGTTCAGTGTTAGGTTTTAGGGTCAGGGTCAAGTTGAGGGCTTAGGGTTAGGTTTTGGCTTTGGGGTTCGGGCCTAGGGCTGGGGTCAGGGCTTGGGGTTGGGGTGAGGGTTTCGGGTTAGGATTTAGGTTCCAGGTTTAGGTTCCGGGTCCGAGCCAGGGTCAGGGATCAGGGTCAGGGTCAAGGGTCGGCGGTCGGGGTCGAGTGGGTTAGGGTTTGGGGGTTAGGGGTTTATGGTTTCCTTTTGGTGACTTCCCCACGGGCTCGATGAATAGATGTTTTCAGCGGCCCCTGAAGCGCCTCTCGCTGCGGTCGTTCGTCTCTTGTCCGACGGGGGAGTGCACGCATGCCTCTCGGCTTGGTGGACAAAAACGCCCTCACCCTGTTGGTGCAGTCAAGGGAGGCGGGACTTGTCCCCTCGTGAGGTACTCCTGGCCCAGGCCCGGTCCCACGCGTGAGGGGCCGTTTGGTTGTATGTGGCCGTGGAATGCGCAAGGGTTGCTCCGGTTGGGATAGAAGTGTCTGGGGCCTTCCGTGACCCTGGGTAGTCGTTGGATTCTGGCTCCCCTATGTGCCTCTGCCACGCCACTGTCCGCACCTCCACCACCCACCGTAGTCTTCCGTCTGGCCGTCTTTGCACACGTCAGCACCCCACCCCGGGCCCCAACTCGCTTGATACTCCCGTTCTGCTTTTTCAGCCCCCGACACCTACGGATGCAACGACACAGGCGGGAGTTGTCGGAGATGTCGTGACGGCTCCGTTGGCGCTGTATTCCTGAGTCTGCCAGGAGCCCGGGGACCAATCGCTAATGCTGTCGTGTCTGCGAGTCACGGGGCGGCCGTGCGCGGTTGCTCGCGCCTACGCTAAATTTTGCTCTGTCCGACGTTGCTCCCCAGAGCTTCGCGGACGGGCCCTCAGCCCCGTTTGTCTAGGACTCTCGTCGCTGCCCCGATTACTTCACTCGGTTGCCCTCCTTCACCCGTATGGACGAGCGCAGCACTGAGTGTTTTTCTCACAGACGATTCAGATCGTCAGATACTTCAGGTCCAGGTCCCATCTGCCCAAGCGAAGTTTCAGCTTCCACGCAGTTTCTGAAGTCGGCCGTTACGGATCTCTCCTTTGTGTCATGTGGTAGTATCCTTTGTCTTGCGTCACGTCCTCCGGTGTCGTGCCAAGTCGGACTGTGCCGCCTTGTGGTGTGTGGTACATCCATAGGATGGAGTAGTATTCAGCGGTGAAAGGATGCCATGAGGGGTTAGAGATTTAGGGTTCAGGCTCTGGGTCACGTTTAGGGTTAGGGCGGTTAGGGTTTGGGTCGTTGGGGTTAAGGCTAAGGGGTGTGGGGGGGGCTGGGTTTGGGGGGGTTTGGTGTTGGGGCAAGGGCGGTTTGGGTTGTGGTTAGGGTGTTGGCCTTGAGCTTAGGGGTCTGGGGCTAGGGTTCGGGGGTTTGGGGTCGGGGCAGGGGTGTTGGGGTTTTGGTTGGGGTTTTGGGGTGTTTAGGGTTGGGGGCTGGAGTGGTTGGGGTTCAGGGTTAGGTGGAGGGTTGATGAAAGTTCCGTTTTAGGTTTAGGGTTGAGGGTTAGGGCTTAGGGCTAGGGCTAGGGTTAGGGGTTATGGGTTGAGGTTAGGGTTAGGGTTAGAGTTAGTGCTCCGGGGGTTGGGTTTAGGGTTACGGGGGTTGAGCTTGGGGTTAGGGGGTTTGGCGGTTTGGCCTTAGGGGGTTGGGGTTGGGGTTAGGGTTAGGGCTTAGGGTCAGGATGCAGGGTCAGAATTCAGGGTCGAGGGTCGGGGTCAGCGGTCAGGCGTCGGGCTCGGGTGCTTAGGGTGTAGGCTCAGGGTTTTAGGGTTAGGCCTTTAGGGTTAGGGTTTTGGGGTTCAGGCTTTGGGTCATTGTTAGGGTTAGGGCGGTTAGGGTGAGGGTTGCTGGGCTTAGGATTGGGGGTTGGGCTTGGGCTTAGAGCTGGGGGTTGGGATTAGGGCTAGAGGTGTTGGGGTTAGCGATAGCGGGTTGGGTTAGGGGTGTTGGGGAGGGGTTCAGGGCGTTGGGTGGTTAGAGTGCGGGGGTTGGGGGGGTTAGGGTTCAGTGTTAGGTTTTAGGGTCAGGGTCAAGTTCAGGGCTTAGGGTTAGGTTTTGGCTTTGGGGTTCGGGCCTAGGGCTGGGGTCAGGGCTTGGGGTTGGGGTGAGGGTTTCGGGTTAGGATTTAGGTTCCAGGTTTAGGTTCCGGGTCCGAGCCAGGGTCAGGGATCAGGGTCAGGGTCAAGGGTCGGCGGTTGGGGTCGAGTGGGTTAGGGTTTGGGGGTTAGCGGTTTATGGTTTCCTTTTGGCGACGTCCCCCCGGGCTCGATGAATAGATGTTTTCAGCGGCCCCTGAAGCGCCTCTCGCTGCGGTCGTTCGTCTCTTGTCCGACGGGGAGTGCACGCATGCCTCTCGGCTTGGTGGAGAAAAACGCCCTCACCCTGTTGGTGCAGTCAAGGGAGGCGGGACTTGTCCCCTCGTGAGGTACTCCTGGCCCAGGCCCGGTCCCACGCGTGAGGGGCCGTTTGGTTGCATGTGGCCGTGGAATGCGCAAGGGTTGCTCCGGTTGGGATAGAAGTGTCTGGGGCCTTCCGTGACCCTGGGTAGTCGTTGGATTCTGGCTCCCCTATGTGCCTCTGCCACGCCACTGTCCGCACCTCCACCACCCACCGTAGTCTTCCGTCTGGCCCTCTTTGCACACGTCAGCACCCCACCCCGGGCCCCAACTCGCTTGATACTCCCGTTCTGCTTTTTCAGCCCCCGACACCTACGGATGCAACGACACAGGCGGGAGTTGTCGGAGATGTCGTGACGGCTCCGTTGGCGCTGTATTCCTGAGTCTGCCAGGAGCCCGGGGACCAATCGCTAATGCTGTCGTGTCTGCGAGTCACGGGGCGGCCGTGCGCGGTTGCTCGCGCCTACGCTAAATTTTGCTCTGTCCGACGTTGCTCCCCAGAGCTTCGCGGACGGGCCCTCAGCCCCGTTTGTCTAGGACTCTCGTCGCTGCCCCGATTACTTCACTCGGTTGCCCTCCTTCACCCGTATGGACGAGCGCAGCACTGAGTGTTTTTCTCACAGACGATTCAGATCGTCAGATACTTCAGGTCCAGGTCCCATCTGCCCAAGCGAAGTTTCAGCTTCCACGCAGTTTCTGAAGTCGGCCGTTACGGATCTCTCCTTTGTGTCATGTGGTAGTATCCTTTGTCTTGCGTCACGTCCTCCGGTGTCGTGCCAAGTCGGACTGTGCCGCCTTGTGGTGTGTGGTACATCCATAGGATGGAGTAGTATTCAGCGGTGAAAGGATGCCATGAGGGGTTAGAGATTTAGGGTTCAGGCTCTGGGTCACGTTTAGGGTTAGGGCGGTTAGGGTTTGGGTCGTTGGGGTTAAGGTTAAGGGGTGTGGGGGGGGCTGGGTTTGGGGGGGTTTTGTGTTGGGGGTTTGGTGTTGGGGCGAGGGCGGTTTGGGTTGTGGTTAGGGTGTTCGCCTTGAGCTTAGGGGTCTGGGGCTAGGGTTCGGGGGTTTGGGGTCGGGGCAGGGGTGTTGGGGTTTTGGTTGGGGTTTTGGGGTGTTTAGGGTTGGGGGCTGGAGTGGTTGGGGTTCGGGGTTAGGTGGAGGGTTGATGAAAGTTCCGTTTTAGGTTTAGGGTTGAGGGTTAGGGCTTAGGGCTAGGGCTAGGGTTAGGGGTTATGGGTTGAGGTTAGGGTTAGGGTTAGAGTTAGTGCTCCGGGGGTTGGGTTTAGGGTTACGGGGGTTGAGCTTGGGGTTAGGGGGTTTGGCGGTTTGGCCTTAGGGGGTTGGGGTTGGGGTTAGGGTTAGGGCTTAGGGTCAGGATGCAGGGTCAGAATTCAGGGTCGAGGGTCGGGGTCAGCGGTCAGGCGTCCGGCTCTGGTGCTTAGGGTGTAGGCTTAGGGTTTTAGGGTTAGGTCTTTAGGGTTAGGGTTTTGGGGTTCAGGCTTTGGGTCATTGTTAGGGTTAGGGCGGTTAGGGTGAGGGTTGCTGGGCTTAGGATTGGGGGTTGGGCTTGGGCTTAGAGCTGGGGGTTGGGATTAGGGCTAGAGGTGTTGGGGTTAGCGTTAGCGGGTTGGGTTAGGGGTGTTGGGGAGGGGTTCAGGGCGTTGGGTGGTTAGAGTGCGGGGGTTGGGATGGTTAGGGTTCAGTGTTAGGTTTTAGGGTCAGGGTCAAGTTGAGGGCTTAGGGTTAGGTTTTGGCTTTGGGGTTCGGGCCTAGGGCTGGGGTCAGGGCTTGGGGTTGGGGTGAGGGTTTCGGGTTAGGATTTAGGTTCCAGGTTTAGGTTCCGGGTGCGAGCCAGGGTCAGGGATCAGGGTCAGGGTCAAGGGTCGGCGGTCGGGGTCGAGTGGGTTAGGGTTTGGGGGTTAGCGGTTTATGGTTTCCTTTTGGCGACGTCCCCCCGGGCTCGATGAATAGATGTTTTCAGCGGCCCCTGAAGCGCCTCTCGCTGCGGTCGTTCGTCTCTTGTCCGATGGGGGAGTGCACGCATGCCTCTCGGCTTGGTGGACAAAAACGCCCTCACCCTGTTGGTGCAGTCAAGGGAGGCGGGACTTGTCCCCTCGTGAGGTACTCCTGGCCCAGGCCCGGTCCCACGCGTGAGGGGCCGTTTGGTTGTATGTGGCCGTGGAATGCGCAAGGGTTGCTCCGGTTGGGATAGAAGTGTCTGGGGCCTTCCGTGACCCTGGGTAGTCGTTGGATTCTGGCTCCCCTATGTGCCTCTGCCACGCCACTGTCCGCACCTCCACCACCCACCGTAGTCTTCCGTCTGGCCCTCTTTGCACACGTCAGCACCCCACCCCGGGCCCCAACTCGCTTGATACTCCCGTTCTGCTTTTTCAGCCCCCGACACCTACGGATGCAACGACACAGGCGGGAGTTGTCGGAGATGTCGTGACGGCTCCGTTGGCGCTGTATTCCTGAGTCTGCCAGGAGCCCGGGGACCAATCGCTAATGCTGTCGTGTCTGCGAGTCACGGGGCGGCCGTGCGCGGTTGCTCGCGCCTACGCTAAATTTTGCTCTGTCCGACGTTGCTCCCCAGAGCTTCGCGGACGGGCCCTCAGCCCCGTTTGTCTAGGACTCTCGTCGCTGCCCCGATTACTTCACTCGGTTGCCCTCCTTCACCCGTATGGACGAGCGCAGCACTGAGTGTTTTTCTCACAGACGATTCAGATCGTCAGATACTTCAGGTCCAGGTCCCATCTGCCCAAGCGAAGTTTCAGCTTCCACGCAGTTTCTGAAGTCGGCCGTTACGGATCTCTCCTTTGTGTCATGTGGTAGTATCCTTTGTCTTGCGTCACGTCCTCCGGTGTCGTGCCAAGTCGGACTGTGCCGCCTTGTGGTGTGTGGTACATCCATAGGATGGAGTAGTATTCAGCGGTGAAAGGATGCCATGAGGGGTTAGAGATTTAGGGTTCAGGCTCTGGGTCACGTTTAGGGTTAGGGCGGTTAGGGTTTGGGTCGTTGGGGTTAAGGTTAAGGGGTGTGGGGGGGCTGGGTTTGGGTGGGTTTTGTGTTGGTGGTTTGGTGTTGGGGCGAGGGCGAGGGCGGTTTGGGTTGTGGTTAGGGTGTTGGCCTTGAGCTTAGGGGTCTGGGGCTAGGGTTCGGGGGTTTGGGGTCGGGGCAGGTGTGTTGGGGTTTTGGTTGGGGTTTTGGGGTGTTTAGGGTTGGGGGCTGGAGTGGTTGGGGTTCAGGGTTAGGTGGAGGGTTGATGAAAGTTCCGTTTTAGGTTTAGGGTTGAGGGTTAGGGCTTAGGGCTAGGGCTAGGGTTAGGGGTTATGGGTTGAGGTTAGGGTTAGGGTTAGAGTTAGTGCTCCGGGGGTTGGGTTTAGGGTTACGGGGTTTGAGCTTGGGGTTAGGGGGTTTGGCGGTTTGGCCTTAGGGGGTTGGGGTTAGGGTTAGGGCTTAGGGTCAGGATGCAGGGTCAGAATTCAGGATCGAGGGTCGGGGTCAGCGGTCAGGCGTCGGGCTCGGGTGCTTAGGGTGTAGGCTCAGGGTTTTAGGGTTAGGCCTTTAGGGTTAGGGTTTTGGGGTTCAGGCTTTGGGTCATTGTTAGGGTTAGGGCGGTTAGGGTGAGGGTTGCTGGGCTTAGGATTGGGGGTTGGGCTTGGGCTTAGAGCTGGGTGTTGGGATTAGGGCTAGAGGTGTTGGGGTTAGCGTTAGCGGGTTGGGTTAGGGGTGTTGGGGAGGGGTTCAGGGCGTTGGGTGGTTAGAGTGCGGGGGTTGGGGGGGTTAGGGTTCAGTGTTAGGTTTTAGGGTCAGGGTCAAGTTGAGGGCTTAGGGTTAGGTTTTGGCTTTGGGGTTCGGGCCTAGGGCTGGGGTCAGGGCTTGGGGTTGGGGTGAGGGTTTCGGGTTAGGATTTAGTTTCCAGGTTTAGGTTCCGGGTCCGAGCCAGGGTCAGGGTTCAGAGTTAGGGTAAAGGGTCGGCGGTTGGGGTCGAGTGGGTTAGGGTTTGGGGGTTAGCGGTTTATGGTTTCCTTTTGGTGACTTCCCCACGGGCTCGATGAATAGATGTTTTCAGCGGCCCCTGAAGCGCCTCTCGCTGCGGTCGTTCGTCTCTTGTCCGATGGGGGAGTGCACGCATGCCTCTCGGCTTGGTGGACAAAAACGCCCTCACCCTGTTGGTGCAGTCAAGGGAGGCGGGACTTGTCCCCTCGTGAGGTACTCCTGGCCCAGGCCCGGTCCCACGCGTGAGGGGCCGTTTGGTTGTATGTGGCCGTGGAATGCGCAAGGGTTGCTCCGGTTGGGATAGAAGTGTCTGGGGCCTTCCGTGACCCTGGGTAGTCGTTGGATTCTGGCTCCCCTATGTGCCTCTGCCACGCCACTGTCCGCACCTCCACCACCCACCGTAGTCTTCCGTCTGGCCCTCTTTGCACACGTCAGCACCCCACCCCGGGCCCCAACTCGCTTGATACTCCCGTTCTGCTTTTTCAGCCCCCGACACCTACGGATGCAACGACACAGGCGGGAGTTGTCGGAGATGTCGTGACGGCTCCGTTGGCGCTGTATTCCTGAGTCTGCCAGGAGCCCGGGGACCAATCGCTAATGCTGTCGTGTCTGCGAGTCACGGGGCGGCCGTGCGCGGTTGCTCGCGCCTACGCTAAATTTTGCTCTGTCCGACGTTGCTCCCCAGAGCTTCGCGGACGGGCCCTCAGCCCCGTTTGTCTAGGACTCTCGTCGCTGCCCCGATTACTTCACTCGGTTGCCCTCCTTCACCCGTATGGACGAGCGCAGCACTGAGTGTTTTTCTCACAGACGATTCAGATCGTCAGATACTTCAGGTCCAGGTCCCATCTGCCCAAGCGAAGTTTCAGCTTCCACGCAGTTTCTGAAGTCGGCCGTTACGGATCTCTCCTTTGTGTCATGTGGTAGTATCCTTTGTCTTGCGTCACGTCCTCCGGTGTCGTGCCAAGTCGGACTGTGCCGCCTTGTGGTGTGTGGTACATCCATAGGATGGAGTAGTATTCAGCGGTGAAAGGATGCCATGAGGGGTTAGAGATTTAGGGTTCAGGCTCTGGGTCACGTTTAGGGTTAGGGCGGTTAGGGTTTGGGTCGTTGGGGTTAAGGCTAAGGGGTGTGGGTGGGGCTGGGTTTGGGGGGGTTTGGTGTTGGGGGTTTGGTGTTGGGGCGAGGGCGGTTTGGGTTGTGGTTAGGGTGTTGGCCTTGAGCTTAGGGGTCTGGGGCTAGGGTTCGGGGGTTTGGGGTCGGGGCAGGGGTGTTGGGGTTTTGGTTGGGGTTTTGGGGTGTTTAGGGTTGGGGGCTGGAGTGGTTGGGGTTCAGGGTTAGGTGGAGGGTTGATGAAAGTTCCGTTTTAGGTTTAGGGTTGAGGGTTAGGGCTTAGGGCTAGGGCTAGGGTTAGGGGTTATGGGTTGAGGTTAGGGTTAGGGTTAGAGTTAGTGCTCCGGGGGTTGGGTTTAGGGTTACGGGGTTTGAGCTTGGGGTTAGGGGGTTTGGCGGTTTGGCCTTAGGGGGTTGGGGTTGGGGTTAGGGTTAGGGCTTAGGGTCAGGATGCAGGGTCAGAATTCTGGGTCGAGGGTCGGGGTCAGCGGTCAGGCGTCGGGCTCGGGTGCTTAGGGTGTAGGCTCAGGGTTTTAGGGTTAGGCCTTTAGGGTTAGGGTTTTGGGGGTCAGGCTTTGGGTCATTGTTAGGGTTAGGGCGGTTAGGGTGAGGGTTGCTGGGCTTAGGATTGGGGGTTGGGCTTGGGCTTAGAGCTGGGGGTTGGAATTAGGGCTAGAGGTGTTGGGGTTAGCGTTAGCGGGTTAGGTTTGCGGTGTTGGGAAGGGGTTTAGGGCGTTGGGTGGTTAGAGTGCGGGGGTTGGGGGGGTTAGGGTTCAGTGTTAGGTTTTAGGGTCAGGGTCAAGTTCAGGGCTTAGGGTTAGGTTTTGTCTTTGGGGTTCGGGCCTAGGGCTGGGGTCAGGGCTTGGGGTTGGGGTGAGGGTTTTGGGTTAGGATTTAGGTTCTAGGTTTAGGTTCCGGGTCCGAGCCAGGGTCAGGGATCAGGGTCAGGGTCAAGGGTCGGCGGTTGGGGTCGAGTGGGTTAGGGTTTGGGGGTTAGCGGTTTATGGTTTCCTTTTGGCGACGTCCCCCCGGGCTCGATGAATAGATGTTTTCAGCGGCCCCTGAAGCGCCTCTCGCTGCGGTCGTTCGTCTCTTGTCCGACGGGGAGTGCACGCATGCCTCTCGGCTTGGTGGAGAAAAACGCCCTCACCCTGTTGGTGCAGTCAAGGGAGGCGGGACTTGTCCCCTCGTGAGGTACTCCTGGCCCAGGCCCGGTCCCACGCGTGAGGGGCCGTTTGCTTGTATGTGGCCGTGGAATGCGCAAGGGTTGCTCCGGTTGGGATAGAAGTGTCTGGGGCCTTCCGTGACCCTGGGTAGTCGTTGGATTCTGGCTCCCCTATGTGCCTCTGCCACGCCACTGTCCGCACCTCCACCACCCACCGTAGTCTTCCGTCTGGCCCTCTTTGCACACGTCAGCACCCCACCCCGGGCCCCAACTCGCTTGATACTCCCGTTCTGCTTTTTCAGCCCCCGACACCTACGGATGCAACGACACAGGCGGGAGTTGTCGGAGATGTCGTGACGGCTCCGTTGGCGCTGTATTCCTGAGTCTGCCAGGAGCCCGGGGACCAATCGCTAATGCTGTCGTGTCTGCGAGTCACGGGGCGGCCGTGCGCGGTTGCTCGCGCCTACGCTAAATTTTGCTCTGTCCGACGTTGCTCCCCAGAGCTTCGCGGACGGGCCCTCAGCCCCGTTTGTCTAGGACTCTCGTCGCTGCCCCGATTACTTCACTCGGTTGCCCTCCTTCACCCGTATGGACGAGCGCAGCACTGAGTGTTTTTCTCACAGACGATTCAGATCGTCAGATACTTCAGGTCCAGGTCCCATCTGCCCAAGCGAAGTTTCAGCTTCCACGCAGTTTCTGAAGTCGGCCGTTACGGATCTCTCCTTTGTGTCATGTGGTAGTATCCTTTGTCTTGCGTCACGTCCTCCGGTGTCGTGCCAAGTCGGACTGTGCCGCCTTGTGGTGTGTGGTACATCCATAGGATGGAGTAGTATTCAGCGGTGAAAGGATGCCATGAGGGGTTAGAGATTTAGGGTTCAGGCTCTGGGTCACGTTTAGGGTTAGGGCGGTTAGGGTTTGGGTCGTTGGGGTTAAGGTTAAGGGGTGTGGGGGGGCTGGGTTTGGGGGGGTTTTGTGTTGGGGGTTTGGTGTTGGGGCGAGGGCGAGGGCGGTTTGGGTTGTGGTTAGGGTGTTGGCCTTGAGCTTAGGGGTCTGGGGCTAGGGTTCGGGGGTTTGGGGTCGGGGCAGGGGTGTTGGGGTTTTGGTTGGGGTTTTGGGGTGTTTAGGGTTGGGGGCTGGAGTGGTTGGGGTTCAGGGTTAGGTGGAGGGTTGATGAAAGTTCCGTTTTAGGTTTAGGGTTGAGGGTTAGGGCTTAGGGCTAGGGCTAGGGTTAGGGGTTATGGGTTGAGGTTAGGGTTAGGGTTAGAGTTAGTGCTCCGGGGGTTGGGTTTAGGGTTACGGGGGTTGAGCTTGGGGTTAGGGGGTTTGGCGGTTTGGCCTTAGGGGGTTGGGGTTGGGGTTAGGGTTAGGGCTTAGGGTCAGGATGCAGGGTCAGAATTCAGGGTCGAGGGTCGGGGTCAGCGGTCAGGCGTCGGGCTCGGGTGCTTAGGGTGTAGGCTCAGGGTTTTAGGGTTAGGCCTTTAGGGTTAGGGTTTTGGGGTTCAGGCTTTGGGTCATTGTTAGGGTTAGGGCGGTTAGGGTGAGGGTTGCTGGGCTTAGGATTGGGGGTTGGGCTTGGGCTTAGAGCTGGGGGTTGGGATTAGGGCTAGAGGTGTTGGGGTTAGCGTTAGCGGGTTGGGTTAGGGGTGTTGGGGAGGGGTTCAGGGCGTTGGGTGGTTAGAGTGCGGGGGTTGGGGGGTTAGGGTTCAGTGTTAGGTTTTAGGGTCAGGGTCAAGTTCAGGGCTTAGGGTTAGGTTTTGGCTTTGGGGTTCGGGCCTAGGGCTGGGGTCAGGGCTTGGGGTTGGGGTGAGGGTTTCGGGTTAGGATTTAGGTTCCAGGTTTAGGTTCCGGGTCCGAGCCAGGGTCAGGGATCAGGGTCAGGGTCAAGGGTCGGCGGTTGGGGTCGAGTGGGTTAGGGTTTGGGGGTTAGCGGTTTATGGTTTCCTTTTGGCGACGTCCCCCCGGGCTCGATGAATAGATGTTTTCAGCGGCCCCTGAAGCGCCTCTCGCTGCGGTCGTTCGTCTCTTGTCCGACGGGGAGTGCACGCATGCCTCTCGGCTTGGTGGAGAAAAACGCCCTCACCCTGTTGGTGCAGTCAAGGGAGGCGGGACTTGTCCCCTCGTGAGGTACTCCTGGCCCAGGCCCGGTCCCACGCGTGAGGGGCCGTTTGCTTGTATGTGGCCGTGGAATGCGCAAGGGTTGCTCCGGTTGGGATAGAAGTGTCTGGGGCCTTCCGTGACCCTGGGTAGTCGTTGGATTCTGGCTCCCCTATGTGCCTCTGCCACGCCACTGTCCGCACCTCCACCACCCACCGTAGTCTTCCGTCTGGCCCTCTTTGCACACGTCAGCACCCCACCCCGGGCCCCAACTCGCTTGATACTCCCGTTCTGCTTTTTCAGCCCCCGACACCTACGGATGCAACGACACAGGCGGGAGTTGTCGGAGATGTCGTGACGGCTCCGTTGGCGCTGTATTCCTGAGTCTGCCAGGAGCCCGGGGACCAATCGCTAATGCTGTCGTGTCTGCGAGTCACGGGGCGGCCGTGCGCGGTTGCTCGCGCCTACGCTAAATTTTGCTCTGTCCGACGTTGCTCCCCAGAGCTTCGCGGACGGGCCCTCAGCCCCGTTTGTCTAGGACTCTCGTCGCTGCCCCGATTACTTCACTCGGTTGCCCTCCTTCACCCGTATGGACGAGCGCAGCACTGAGTGTTTTTCTCACAGACGATTCAGATCGTCAGATACTTCAGGTCCAGGTCCCATCTGCCCAAGCGAAGTTTCAGCTTCCACGCAGTTTCTGAAGTCGGCCGTTACGGATCTCTCCTTTGTGTCATGTGGTAGTATCCTTTGTCTTGCGTCACGTCCTCCGGTGTCGTGCCAAGTCGGACTGTGCCGCCTTGTGGTGTGTGGTACATCCATAGGATGGAGTAGTATTCAGCGGTGAAAGGATGCCATGAGGGGTTAGAGATTTAGGGTTCAGGCTCTGGGTCACGTTTAGGGTTAGGGCGGTTAGGGTTTGGGTCGTTGGGGTTAAGGCTAAGGGGTGTGGGTGGGGCTGGGTTTGGGGGGGTTTGGTGTTGGGGGTTTGGTGTTGGGGCGAGGGCGGTTTGGGTTGTGGTTAGGGTGTTGGCCTTGAGCTTAGGGTTCTGGGGCTAGGATTCGGGGGTTTGGGGTCGGGGCAGGGGTGTTGGGGTTTTGGTTGGGGTTTTGGGGTGTTTAGGGTTGGGGGCTGGAGTGGTTGGGGTTCAGGGTTAGGTGGAGGGTTGATGAAAGTTCCGTTTTAGGTTTAGGGTTGAGGGTTAGGGCTTAGGGCTAGGGCTAGGGTTAGGGGTTATGGGTTGAGGTTAGGGTTAGGGTTAGAGTTAGTGCTCCGGGGGTTGGGTTTAGGGTTACGGGGTTTGAGCTTGGGGTTAGGGGGTTTGGCGGTTTGGCCTTAGGGGGTTGGGGTTGGGGTTAGGGTTAGGGCTTAGGGTCAGGATGCAGGGTCAGAATTCTGGGTCGAGGGTCGGGGTCAGCGGTCAGGCGTCGGGCTCGGGTGCTTAGGGTGTAGGCTCAGGGTTTTAGGGTTAGGCCTTTAGGGTTAGGGTTTTGGGGGTCAGGCTTTGGGTCATTGTTAGGGTTAGGGCGGTTAGGGTGAGGGTTGCTGGGCTTAGGATTGGGGGTTGGGCTTGGGCTTAGAGCTGGGGGTTGGAATTAGGGCTAGAAGTGTTGGGGTTAGCGTTAGCGGGTTAGGTTTGCGGTGTTGGGGAGGGGTTTAGGGCGTTGGGTGGTTAGAGTGCGGGGGTTGGGGGGGTTAGGGTTCAGTGTTAGGTTTTAGGGTCAGGGTCAAGTTCAGGGCTTAGGGTTAGGTTTTGGCTTTGGGGTTCGGGCCTAGGGCTGGGGTCAGGGCTTGGGGTTGGGGTGAGGGTTTCGGGTTAGGATTTAGTTTCCAGGTTTAGGTTCCGGGTCCGAGCCAGGGTCAGGGTTCAGAGTTAGGGTAAAGGGTCGGCGGTTGGGGTCGAGTGGGTTAGGGTTTGGGGGTTAGCGGTTTATGGTTTCCTTTTGGTGACTTCCCCACGGGCTCGATGAATAGCTGTTTTCAGCGGCCCCTGAAGCGCCTCTCGCTGCGGTCGTTCGTCTCTTGTCCGACGGGGGAGTGCACGCATGCCTCTCGGCTTGGTGGACAAAAACGCCCTCACCCTGTTGGTGCAGTCAAGGGAGGCGGGACTTGTCCCCTCGTGAGGTACTCCTGGCCCAGGCCCGGTCCCACGCGTGAGGGGCCGTTTGGTTGTATGTGGCCGTGGAATGCGCAAGGGTTGCTCCGGTTGGGATAGAAGTGTCTGGGGCCTTCCGTGACCCTGGGTAGTCGTTGGATTCTGGCTCCCCTATGTGCCTCTGCCACGCCACTGTCCGCACCTCCACCACCCACCGTAGTCTTCCGTCTGGCCCTCTTTGCACACGTCAGCACCCCACCCCGGGCCCCAACTCGCTTGATACTCCCGTTCTGCTTTTTCAGCCCCCGACACCTACGGATGCAACGACACAGGCGGGAGTTGTCGGAGATGTCGTGACGGCTCCGTTGGCGCTGTATTCCTGAGTCTGCCAGGAGCCCGGGGACCAATCGCTAATGCTGTCGTGTCTGCGAGTCACGGGGCGGCCGTGCGCGGTTGCTCGCGCCTACGCTAAATTTTGCTCTGTCCGACGTTGCTCCCCAGAGCTTCGCGGACGGGCCCTCAGCCCCGTTTGTCTAGGACTCTCGTCGCTGCCCCGATTACTTCACTCGGTTGCCCTCCTTCACCCGTATGGACGAGCGCAGCACTGAGTGTTTTTCTCACAGACGATTCAGATCGTCAGATACTTCAGGTCCAGGTCCCATCTGCCCAAGCGAAGTTTCAGCTTCCACGCAGTTTCTGAAGTCGGCCGTTACGGATCTCTCCTTTGTGTCATGTGGTAGTATCCTTTGTCTTGCGTCACGTCCTCCGGTGTCGTGCCAAGTCGGACTGTGCCGCCTTGTGGTGTGTGGTACATCCATAGGATGGAGTAGTATTCAGCGGTGAAAGGATGCCATGAGGGGTTAGAGATTTAGGGTTCAGGCTCTGGGTCACGTTTAGGGTTAGGGCGGTTAGGGTTTGGGTCGTTGAGGTTAAGGCTAAGGGGCGTGGGTGGGGCTGGGTTTGGGGGGGTTTGGTGTTGGGGGTTTGGTGTTGGGGCGAGGGCGGTTTGGGTTGTGGTTAGGGTGTTGGCCTTGAGCTTAGGGGTCTGGGGCTAGGATTCGGGGGTTTGGGGTCGGGGCAGGGGTGTTGGGGTTTTGGTTGGGGTTTTGGGGTGTTTAGGGTTGGGGGCTGGAGTGGTTGGGGTTCAGGGTTAGGTGGAGGGTTGATGAAAGTTCCGTTTTAGGTTTAGGGTTGAGGGTTAGGGCTTAGGGCTAGGGCTAGGGTTAGGGGTTATGGGTTGAGGTTAGGGTTAGGGTTAGAGTTAGTGCTCCGGGGGTTGGGTTTAGGGTTACGGGGTTTGAGCTTGGGGTTAGGGGGTTTGGCGGTTTGGCCTTAGGGGGTTGGGGTTGGGGTTAGGGTTAGGGCTTAGGGTCAGGATGCAGGGTCAGAATTCTGGGTCGAGGGTCGGGGTCAGCGGTCAGGCGTCGGGCTCGGGTGCTTAGGGTGTAGGCTCAGGGTTTTAGGGTTAGGCCTTTAGGGTTAGGGTTTTGGGGGTCAGGCTTTGGGTCATTGTTAGGGTTAGGGCGGTTAGGGTGAGGGTTGCTGGGCTTAGGATTGGGGGTTGGGCTTGGGCTTAGAGGTGGGGGTTGGAATTAGGGCTAGAAGTGTTGGGGTTAGCGTTAGCGGGTTAGGTTTGCGGTGTTGGGGAGGGGTTCAGGGCGTTGGGTGGTTAGAGTGCGGGGGTTGGGGGGGTTAGGGTTCAGTGTTAGGTTTTAGGGTCAGGGTCAAGTTCAGGGCTTAGGGTTAGGTTTTGGCTTTGGGGTTCGGGCCTAGGGCTGGGGTCAGGGCTTGGGGTTGGGGTGAGGGTTTCGGGTTAGGATTTAGTTTCCAGGTTTAGGTTCCGGGTCCGAGCCAGGGTCAGGGTTCAGAGTTAGGGTAAAGGGTCGGCGGTTGGGGTCGAGTGGGTTAGGGTTTGGGGGTTAGCGGTTTATGGTTTCCTTTTGGCGACGTCCCCCAGGGCTCGATGAATAGATGTTTTCAGCGGCCCCTGAAGCGCCTCTCGCTGCGGTCGTTCGTCTCTTGTCCGACGGGGAGTGCACGCATGCCTCTCGGCTTGGTGGACAAAAACGCCCTCACCCTGTTGGTGCAGTCAAGGGAGGCGGGACTTGTCCCCTCGTGAGGTACTCCTGGCCCAGGCCCGGTCCCACGCGTGAGGGGCCGTTTGGTTGTATGTGGCCGTGGAATGCGCAAGGGTTGCTCCGGTTGGGATAGAAGTGTCTGGGGCCTTCCGTGACCCTGGGTAGTCGTTGGATTCTGGCTCCCCTATGTGCCTCTGCCACGCCACTGTCCGCACCTCCACCACCCACCGTAGTCTTCCGTCTGGCCCTCTTTGCACACGTCAGCACCCCACCCCGGGCCCCAACTCGCTTGATACTCCCGTTCTGCTTTTTCAGCCCCCGACACCTACGGATGCAACGACACAGGCGGGAGTTGTCGGAGATGTCGTGACGGCTCCGTTGGCGCTGTATTCCTGAGTCTGCCAGGAGCCCGGGGACCAATCGCTAATGCTGTCGTGTCTGCGAGTCACGGGGCGGCCGTGCGCGGTTGCTCGCGCCTACGCTAAATTTTGCTCTGTCCGACGTTGCTCCCCAGAGCTTCGCGGACGGGCCCTCAGCCCCGTTTGTCTAGGACTCTCGTCGCTGCCCCGATTACTTCACTCGGTTGCCCTCCTTCACCCGTATGGACGAGCGCAGCACTGAGTGTTTTTCTCACAGACGATTCAGATCGTCAGATACTTCAGGTCCAGGTCCCATCTGCCCAAGCGAAGTTTCAGCTTCCACGCAGTTTCTGAAGTCGGCCGTTACGGATCTCTCCTTTGTGTCATGTGGTAGTATCCTTTGTCTTGCGTCACGTCCTCCGGTGTCGTGCCAAGTCGGACTGTGCCGCCTTGTGGTGTGTGGTACATCCATAGGATGGAGTAGTATTCAGCGGTGAAAGGATGCCATGAGGGGTTAGAGATTTAGGGTTCAGGCTCTGGGTCACGTTTAGGGTTAGGGCGGTTAGGGTTTGGGTCGTTGGGGTTAAGGCTAAGGGGTGTGGGTGGGGCTGGGTTTGGGGGGGTTTGGTGTTGGGGGTTTGGTGTTGGGGCGAGGGCGGTTTGGGTTGTGGTTAGGGTGTTGGCCTTGAGCTTAGGGGTCTGGGGCTAGGATTCGGGGGTTTGGGGTCGGGGCAGGGGTGTTGGGGTTTTGGTTGGGGTTTTGGGGTGTTTAGGGTTGGGGGCTGGAGTGGTTGGGGTTCAGGGTTAGGTGGAGGGTTGATGAAAGTTCCGTTTTAGGTTTAGGGTTGAGGGTTAGGGCTTAGGGCTAGGGCTAGGGTTAGGGGTTATGGGTTGAGGTTAGGGTTAGGGTTAGAGTTAGTGCTCCGGGGGTTGGGTTTAGGGTTACGGGGTTTGAGCTTGGGGTTAGGGGGTTTGGCGGTTTGGCCTTAGGGGGTTGGGGTTGGGGTTAGGGTTAGGGCTTAGGGTCAGGATGCAGGGTCAGAATTCTGGGTCGAGGGTCGGGGTCAGCGGTCAGGCGTCGGGCTCGGGTGCTTAGGGTGTAGGCTCAGGGTTTTAGGGTTAGGCCTTTAGGGTTAGGGTTTTGGGGGTCAGGCTTTGGGTCATTGTTAGGGTTAGGGCGGTTAGGGTGAGGGTTGCTGGGCTTAGGATTGGGGGTTGGGCTTGGGCTTAGAGCTGGGGGTTGGAATTAGGGCTAGAAGTGTTGGGGTTAGCGTTAGCGGGTTAGGTTTGCGGTGTTGGGGAGGGGTTTAGGGCGTTGGGTGGTTAGAGTGCGGGGGTTGGGGGGGTTAGGGTTCAGTGTTAGGTTTTAGGGTCAGGGTCAAGTTCAGGGCTTAGGGTTAGGTTTTGGCTTTGGGGTTCGGGCCTAGGGCTGGGGTCAGGGCTTGGGGTTGGGGTGAGGGTTTCGGGTTAGGATTTAGTTTCCAGGTTTAGGTTCCGGGTCCGAGCCAGGGTCAGGGTTCAGAGTTAGGGTAAAGGGTCGGCGGTTGGGGTCGAGTGGGTTAGGGTTTGGGGGTTAGCGGTTTATGGTTTCCTTTTGGTGACTTCCCCACGGGCTCGATGAATAGCTGTTTTCAGCGGCCCCTGAAGCGCCTCTCGCTGCGGTCGTTCGTCTCTTGTCCGACGGGGGAGTGCACGCATGCCTCTCGGCTTGGTGGACAAAAACGCCCTCACCCTGTTGGTGCAGTCAAGGGAGGCGGGACTTGTCCCCTCGTGAGGTACTCCTGGCCCAGGCCCGGTCCCACGCGTGAGGGGCCGTTTGGTTGTATGTGGCCGTGGAATGCGCAAGGGTTGCTCCGGTTGGGATAGAAGTGTCTGGGGCCTTCCGTGACCCTGGGTAGTCGTTGGATTCTGGCTCCCCTATGTGCCTCTGCCACGCCACTGTCCGCACCTCCACCACCCACCGTAGTCTTCCGTCTGGCCCTCTTTGCACACGTCAGCACCCCACCCCGGGCCCCAACTCGCTTGATACTCCCGTTCTGCTTTTTCAGCCCCCGACACCTACGGATGCAACGACACAGGCGGGAGTTGTCGGAGATGTCGTGACGGCTCCGTTGGCGCTGTATTCCTGAGTCTGCCAGGAGCCCGGGGACCAATCGCTAATGCTGTCGTGTCTGCGAGTCACGGGGCGGCCGTGCGCGGTTGCTCGCGCCTACGCTAAATTTTGCTCTGTCCGACGTTGCTCCCCAGAGCTTCGCGGACGGGCCCTCAGCCCCGTTTGTCTAGGACTCTCGTCGCTGCCCCGATTACTTCACTCGGTTGCCCTCCTTCACCCGTATGGACGAGCGCAGCACTGAGTGTTTTTCTCACAGACGATTCAGATCGTCAGATACTTCAGGTCCAGGTCCCATCTGCCCAAGCGAAGTTTCAGCTTCCACGCAGTTTCTGAAGTCGGCCGTTACGGATCTCTCCTTTGTGTCATGTGGTAGTATCCTTTGTCTTGCGTCACGTCCTCCGGTGTCGTGCCAAGTCGGACTGTGCCGCCTTGTGGTGTGTGGTACATCCATAGGATGGAGTAGTATTCAGCGGTGAAAGGATGCCATGAGGGGTTAGAGATTTAGGGTTCAGGCTCTGGGTCACGTTTAGGGTTAGGGCGGTTAGGGTTTGGGTCGTTGGGGTTAAGGTTAAGGAATACTATCTCTCTATGTTTGGGGGGGTTTTGTGTTGGGGGTTTGGTGTTGGGGCGAGGGCGAGGGCGGTTTGGGTTGTGGTTAGGGTGTTGGCCTTGAGCTTAGGGGTCTGGGGCTAGGGTTCGGGGGTTTGGGGTCGGGGCAGGGGTGTTGGGGTTTTGGTTGGGGTTTTGGGGTGTTTAGGGTTGGGGGCTGGAGTGGTTGCGGTTCAGGGTTAGGTGGAGGGTTGATGAAAGTTCCGTTTTAGGTTTAGGGTTGAGGGTTAGGGCTTAGGGCTAGGGCTAGGGTTAGGGGTTATGGGTTGAGGTTAGGGTTAGGGTTAGAGTTAGTGCTCCGGGGGTTGGGTTTAGGGTTACGGGGTTTGAGCTTGGGGTTAGGGGGTTTGGCGGTTTGGCCTTAGGGGGTTGGGGTTGGGGTTAGGGTTAGGGCTTAGGGTCAGGATGCAGGGTCAGAATTCAGGGTCGAGGGTCGGGGTCAGCGGTCAGGCGTCGGGCTCGGGTGCTTAGGGTGTAGGCTCAGGGTTTTAGGGTTAGGCCTTTAGGGTTAGGGTTTTGGGGTTCAGGCTTTGGGTCATTGTTAGGGTTAGGGCGGTTAGGGTGAGGGTTGCTGGGCTTAGGATTGGGGGTTGGGCTTGGGCTTAGAGCTGGGGGTTGGGATTAGGGCTAGAGGTGTTGGGGTTAGCGTTAGCGGGTTGGGTTAGGGGTGTTGGGAGGGGTTCAGGGCGTTGGGTGGTTAGAGTGCGGGGGTTGGGGGGGTTAGGGTTCAGTGTTAGGTTTTAGGGTCAGGGTCAAGTTCAGGGCTTAGGGTTAGGTTTTGGCTTTGGGGTTCGGGCCTAGGGCTGGGGTCAGGGCTTGGGGTTGGGGTGAGGGTTTCGGGTTAGGATTTAGGTTCCAGGTTTAGGTTCCGGGTCCGAGCCAGGGTCAGGGATCAGGGTCAGGGTCAAGGGTCGGCGGTTGGGGTCGAGTGTTTTAGGGTTTGGGGGTTAGCGGTTTATGGTTTCCTTTTGGCGACGTCCCCCCGGGCTCGATGAATAGATGTTTTCAGCGGCCCCTGAAGCGCCTCTCGCTGCGGTCGTTCGTCTCTTGTCCGACGGGGAGTGCACGCATGCCTCTCGGCTTGGTGGAGAAAAACGCCCTCACCCTGTTGGTGCAGTCAAGGGAGGCGGGACTTGTCCCCTCGTGAGGTACTCCTGGCCCAGGCCCGGTCCCACGCGTGAGGGGCCGTTTGGTTGTATGTGGCCGTGGAATGCGCAAGGGTTGCTCCGGTTGGGATAGAAGTGTCTGGGGCCTTCCGTGACCCTGGGTAGTCGTTGGATTCTGGCTCCCCTATGTGCCCCTGCCACGCTGCTGTCCGCACCTCCACCACCCACCGTAGTCTTCCGTCTGGCCCTCTTTGCACACGTCAGCACCCCACCCCGGGCCCCAACTCGCTTGATACTCCCGTTCTGCTTTTTCAGCCCCCGACACCTACGGATGCAACGACACAGGCGGGAGTTGTCGGAGATGTCGTGACGGCTCCGTTGGCGCTGTATTCCTGAGTCTGCCAGGAGCCCGGGGACCAATCGCTAATGCTGTCGTGTCTGCGAGTCACGGGGCGGCCGTGCGCGGTTGCTCGCGCCTACGCTAAATTTTGCTCTGTCCGACGTTGCTCCCCAGAGCTTCGCGGACGGGCCCTCAGCCCCGTTTGTCTAGGACTCTCGTCGCTGCCCCGATTACTTCACTCGGTTGCCCTCCTTCACCCGTATGGACGAGCGCAGCACTGAGTGTTTTTCTCACAGACGATTCAGATCGTCAGATACTTCAGGTCCAGGTCCCATCTGCCCAAGCGAAGTTTCAGCTTCCACGCAGTTTCTGAAGTCGGCCGTTACGGATCTCTCCTTTGTGTCATGTGGTAGTATCCTTTGTCTTGCGTCACGTCCTCCGGTGTCGTGCCAAGTGGGACTGTGCCGCCTTGTGGTGTGTGGTACATCCATAGGATGGAGTAGTATTCAGCGGTGAAAGGATGCCATGAGGGGTTAGAGATTTAGGGTTCAGGCTCTGGGTCACGTTTAGGGTTAGGGCGGTTAGGGTTTGGGTCGTTGGGGTTAAGGTTAAGGGGTGTGGGGGGGCTGGGTTTGGGGGGGTTTTGTGTTGGGGGTTTGGTGTTGGGGCGAGGGCGGTTTGGGTTGTGGTTAGGGTGTTGGCCTTGAGCTTAGGGGTCTGGGGCTAGGGTTCGGGGGTTTGGGGTCGGGGCAGGGGTGTTGGGGTTTTGGTTGGGGTTTTGGGGTGTTTAGGGTTGGGGGCTGGAGTGGTTGGGGTTCAGGGTTAGGTGGAGGGTTGATGAAAGTTCCGTTTTAGGTTTAGGGTTGAGGGTTAGGGCTTAGGGCTAGGGCTAGGGTTAGGGGTTATGGGTTGAGGTTAGGGTTAGGGTTAGAGTTAGTGCTCCGGGGGTTGGGTTTAGGGTTACGGGGTTTGAGCTTGGGGTTAGGGGGTTTGGCGGTTTGGCCTTAGGGGGTTGGGGTTGGGGTTAGGGTTAGGGCTTAGGGTCAGGATGCAGGGTCAGAATTCAGGGTCGAGGGTCGGGGTCAGCGGTCAGGCGTCGGGCTCGGGTGCTTAGGGTGTAGGCTCAGGGTTTTAGGGTTAGGCCTTTAGGGTTAGGGTTTTGGGGTTCAGGCTTTGGGTCATTGTTAGGGTTAGGGCGGTTAGGGTGAGGGTTGCTGGGCTTAGGATTGGGGTTTGGGCTTGGGCTTAGAGCTGGGTGTTGGGATTAGGGCTAGAGGTGTTGGGGTTAGCGTTAGCGGGTTGGGTTAGGGGTGTTGGGGAGGGGTTCAGGGCGTTGGGTGGTTAGAGTGCGGGGGCTGGGGGGGTTAGGGTTCAGTGTTAGGTTTTAGGGTCAGGGTCAAGTTCAGGGCTTAGGGTTAGGTTTTGGCTTTGGGGTTCGGGCCTAGGGCTGGGGTCAGGGCTTGGGGTTGGGGTGAGGGTTTCGGGTTAGGATTTAGGTTCCAGGTTTAGGTTCCGGGTCCGAGCCAGGGTCAGGGATCAGGGTCAGGGTCAAGGGTCGGCGGTTGGGGTCGAGTGGGTTAGGGTTTGGGGGTTAGCGGTTTATGGTTTCCTTTTGGCGACGTCCCCCCGGGCTCGATGAATAGATGTTTTCAGCGGCCCCTGAAGCGCCTCTCGCTGCGGTCGTTCGTCTCTTGTCCGACGGGGAGTGCACGCATGCCTCTCGGCTTGGTGGACAAAAACGCCCTCACCCTGTTGGTGCAGTCAAGGGAGGCGGGACTTGTCCCCTCGTGAGGTACTCCTGGCCCAGGCCCGGTCCCACGCGTGAGGGGCCGTTTGGTTGCATGTGGCCGTGGAATGCGCAAGGGTTGCTCCGGTTGGGATAGAAGTGTCTGGGGCCTTCCGTGACCCTGGGTAGTCGTTGGATTCTGGCTCCCCTATGTGCCTCTGCCACGCCACTGTCCGCACCTCCACCACCCACCGTAGTCTTCCGTCTGGCCCTCTTTGCACACGTCAGCACCCCACCCCGGGCCCCAACTCGCTTGATACTCCCGTTCTGCTTTTTCAGCCCCCGACACCTACGGATGCAACGACACAGGCGGGAGTTGTCGGAGATGTCGTGACGGCTCCGTTGGCGCTGTATTCCTGAGTCTGCCAGGAGCCCGGGGACCAATCGCTAATGCTGTCGTGTCTGCGAGTCACGGGGCGGCCGTGCGCGGTTGCTCGCGCCTACGCTAAATTTTGCTCTGTCCGACGTTGCTCCCCAGAGCTTCGCGGACGGGCCCTCAGCCCCGTTTGTCTAGGACTCTCGTCGCTGCCCCGATTACTTCACTCGGTTGCCCTCCTTCACCCGTATGGACGAGCGCAGCACTGAGTGTTTTTCTCACAGACGATTCAGATCGTCAGATACTTCAGGTCCAGGTCCCATCTGCCCAAGCGAAGTTTCAGCTTCCACGCAGTTTCTGAAGTCGGCCGTTACGGATCTCTCCTTTGTGTCATGTGGTAGTATCCTTTGTCTTGCGTCACGTCCTCCGGTGTCGTGCCAAGTGGGACTGTGCCGCCTTGTGGTGTGTGGTACATCCATAGGATGGAGTAGTATTCAGCGGTGAAAGGATGCCATGAGGGGTTAGAGATTTAGGGTTCAGGCTCTGGGTCACGTTTAGGGTTAGGGCGGTTAGGGTTTGGGTCGTTGGGGTTAAGGTTAAGGGGTGTGGGGGGGCTGGGTTTGGGGGGGTTTTGTGTTGGGGGTTTGGTGTTGGGGCGAGGGCGAGGGCGGTTTGGGTTGTGGTTAGGGTGTTGGCCTTGAGCTTAGGGGTCTGGGGCTAGGGTTCGGGGGTTTGGGGTCGGGGCAGGGGTGTTGGGGTTTTGGTTGGGGTTTTGGGGTGTTTAGGTTTGGGGGCTGGAGTTGTTGGGGTTCAGGGTTAGGTGGAGGGTTGATGAAAGTTCCGTTTTAGGTTTAGGGTTGAGGGTTAGGGCTTAGGGCTAGGGCTAGGGTTAGGGGTTATGGGTTGAGGTTAGGGTTAGGGTTAGAGTTAGTGCTCCGGGGGTTGGGTTTAGGGTTACGGGGGTTGAGCTTGGGGTTAGGGGGTTTGGCGGTTTGGCCTTAGGGGGTTGGGGTTGGGGTTAGGGTTAGGGCTTAGGGTCAGGATGCAGGGTCAGAATTCAGGGTCGAGGGTCGGGGTCAGCGGTCAGGCGTCGGGCTCGGGTGCGTAGGGTGTAGGCTCAGGGTTTTAGGGTTAGGCCTTTAGGGTTAGGGTTTTGGGGTTCAGGTTTTGGGTCATTGTTAGGGTTAGGGCGGTTAGGGTGAGGGTTGCTGGGCTTAGGATTGGGGGTTGGGCTTGGGCTTAGAGCTGGGTGTTGGGATTAGGGCTAGAGGTGTTGGGGTTAGCGTTAGCGGGTTGGGTTAGGGGTGTTGGGGAGGGGTTCAGGGCGTTGGGTGGTTAGAGTGCGGGGGTTGGGGGGGTTAGGGTTCAGTGTTAGGTTTTAGGGTCAGGGTCAAGTTCAGGGCTTAGGGTTAGGTTTTGTCTTTGGGGTTCGGGCCTAGGGCTGGGGTCAGGGCTTGGGGTTGGGGTGAGGGTTTCGGGTTAGGATTTAGGTTCCAGGTTTAGGTTCCGGGTCCGAGCCAGGGTCAGGGATCAGGGTCAGGGTCAAGGGTCGGCGGTTGGGGTCGAGTGGGTTAGGGTTTGGGGGTTAGCGGTTTATGGTTTCCTTTTGGCGACGTCCCCCCGGGCTCGATGAATAGATGTTTTCAGCGGCCCCTGAAGCGCCTCTCGCTGCGGTCGTTCGTCTCTTGTCCGACGGGGAGTGCACGCATGCCTCTCGGCTTGGTGGACAAAAACGCCCTCACCCTGTTGGTGCAGTCAAGGGAGGCGGGACTTGTCCCCTCGTGAGGTACTCCTGGCCCAGGCCCGGTCCCACGCGTGAGGGGCCGTTTGGTTGTATGTGGCCGTGGAATGCGCAAGGGTTGCTCCGGTTGGGATAGAAGTGTCTGGGGCCTTCCGTGACCCTGGGTAGTCGTTGGATTCTGGCTCCCCTATGTGCCCCTGCCACGCCACTGTCCGCACCTCCACCACCCACCGTAGTCTTCCGTCTGGCCCTCTTTGCACACGTCAGCACCCCACCCCGGGCCCCAACTCGCTTGATACTCCCGTTCTGCTTTTTCAGCCCCCGACACCTACGGATGCAACGACACAGGCGGGAGTTGTCGGAGATGTCGTGACGGCTCCGTTGGCGCTGTATTCCTGAGTCTGCCAGGAGCCCGGGGACCAATCGCTAATGCTGTCGTGTCTGCGAGTCACGGGGCGGCCGTGCGCGGTTGCTCGCGCCTACGCTAAATTTTGCTCTGTCCGACGTTGCTCCCCAGAGCTTCGCGGACGGGCCCTCAGCCCCGTTTGTCTAGGACTCTCGTCGCTGCCCCGATTACTTCACTCGGTTGCCCTCCTTCACCCGTATGGACGAGCGCAGCACTGAGTGTTTTTCTCACAGACGATTCAGATCGTCAGATACTTCAGGTCCAGGTCCCATCTGCCCAAGCGAAGTTTCAGCTTCCACGCGGTTTCTGAAGTCGGCCGTTACGGATCTCTCCTTTGTGTCATGTGGTAGTATCCTTTGTCTTGCGTCACGTCCTCCGGTGTCGTGCCAAGTGGGACTGTGCCGCCTTGTGGTGTGTGGTACATCCATAGGATGGAGTAGTATTCAGCGGTGAAAGGATGCCATGAGGGGTTAGAGATTTAGGGTTCAGGCTCTGGGTCACGTTTAGGGTTAGGGCGGTTAGGGTTTGGGTCGTTGGGGTTAAGGTTAAGGGGTGTGGGGGGGCTGGGTTTGGGGGGGTTTTGTGTTGGGGGTTTGGTGTTGGGGCGAGGGCGGTTTGGGTTGTGGTTAGGGTGTTGGCCTTGAGCTTAGGGGTCTGGGGCTAGGGTTCGGGGGTTTGGGGTCGGGGCAGGGGTGTTGGGGTTTTGGTTGGGGTTTTGGGGTGTTTAGGGTTGGGGGCTGGAGTGGTTGGGGTTCGGGGTTAGGTGGAGGGTTGATGAAAGTTCCGTTTTAGGTTTAGGGTTGAGGGTTAGGGCTTAGGGCTAGGGCTAGGGTTAGGGGTTATGGGTTGAGGTTAGGGTTAGGGTTAGAGTTAGTGCTCCGGGGGTTGGGTTTAGGGTTACGGGGTTTGAGCTTGGGGTTAGGGGGTTTGGCGGTTTGGCCTTAGGGGGTTGGGGTTGGGGTTAGGGTTAGGGCTTAGGGTCAGGATGCAGGGTCAGAATTCAGGGTCGAGGGTCGGGGTCAGCGGTCAGGCGTCGGGCTCGGGTGCTTAGGGTGTAGGCTCAGGGTTTTAGGGTTAGGCCTTTAGGGTTAGGGTTTTGGGGTTCAGGCTTTGGGTCATTGTTAGGGTTAGGGCGGTTAGGGTGAGGGTTGCTGGGCTTAGCATTGGGGGTTGGGCTTGGGCTTAGAGCTGGGTGTTGGGATTAGGGCTAGAGGTGTTGGGGTTAGCGTTAGCGGGTTGGGTTAGGGGTGTTGGGGAGGGGTTCAGGGCGTTGGGTGGTTAGAGTGCGGGGGTTGGGGGGGTTAGGGTTCAGTGTTAGGTTTTAGGGTCAGGGTCAAGTTCAGGGCTTAGGGTTAGGTTTTGTCTTTGGGGTTCGGGCCTAGGGCTGGGGTCAGGGCTTGGGGTTGGGGTGAGGGTTTCGGGTTAGGATTTAGGTTCCAGGTTTAGGTTCCGGGTCCGAGCCAGGGTCAGGGATCAGGGTCAGGGTCAAGGGTCGGCGGTTGGGGTCGAGTGGGTTAGGGTTTGGGGGTTAGCGGTTTATGGTTTCCTTTTGGCGACGTCCCCCCGGGCTCGATGAATAGATGTTTTCAGCGGCCCCTGAAGCGCCTCTCGCTGCGGTCGTTCGTCTCTTGTCCGACGGGGAGTGCACGCATGCCTCTCGGCTTGGTGGACAAAAACGCCCTCACCATGTTGGTGCAGTCAAGGGAGGCGGGACTTGTCCCCTCGTGAGGTACTCCTGGCCCAGGCCCGGTCCCACGCGTGAGGGGCCGTTTGGTTGTATGTGGCCGTGGAATGCGCAAGGGTTGCTCCGGTTGGGATAGAAGTGTCTGGGGCCTTCCGTGACCCTGGGTAGTCGTTGGATTCTGGCTCCCCTATGTGCCCCTGCCACGCCACTGTCCGCACCTCCACCACCCACCGTAGTCTTCCGTCTGGCCCTCTTTGCACACGTCAGCACCCCACCCCGGGCCCCAACTCGCTTGATACTCCCGTTCTGCTTTTTCAGCCCCCGACACCTACGGATGCAACGACACAGGCGGGAGTTGTCGGAGATGTCGTGACGGCTCCGTTGGCGCTGTATTCCTGAGTCTGCCAGGAGCCCGGGGACCAATCGCTAATGCTGTCGTGTCTGCGAGTCACGGGGCGGCCGTGCGCGGTTGCTCGCGCCTACGCTAAATTTTGCTCTGTCCGACGTTGCTCCCCAGAGCTTCGCGGACGGGCCCTCAGCCCCGTTTGTCTAGGACTCTCGTCGCTGCCCCGATTACTTCACTCGGTTGCCCTCCTTCACCCGTATGGACGAGCGCAGCACTGAGTGTTTTTCTCACAGACGATTCAGATCGTCAGATACTTCAGGTCCAGGTCCCATCTGCCCAAGCGAAGTTTCAGCTTCCACGCAGTTTCTGAAGTCGGCCGTTACGGATCTCTCCTTTGTGTCATGTGGTAGTATCCTTTGTCTTGCGTCACGTCCTCCGGTGTCGTGCCAAGTGGGACTGTGCCGCCTTGTGGTGTGTGGTACATCCATAGGATGGAGTAGTATTCAGCGGTGAAAGGATGCCATGAGGGGTTAGAGATTTAGGGTTCAGGCTCTGGGTCACGTTTAGGGTTAGGGCGGTTAGGGTTTGGGTCGTTGGGGTTAAGGTTAAGGGGTGTGGGGGGGCTGGGTTTGGGGGGGTTTTGTGTTGGGGGTTTGGTGTTGGGGCGAGGGCGGTTTGGGTTGTGGTTAGGGTGTTGGCCTTGAGCTTAGGGGTCTGGGGCTAGGGTTCGGGGGTTTGGGGTCGGGGCAGGGGTGTTGGGGTTTTGGTTGGGGTTTTGGGGTGTTTAGGGTTGGGGGCTGGAGTGGTTGGGGTTCGGGGTTAGGTGGAGGGTTGATGAAAGTTCCGTTTTAGGTTTAGGGTTGAGGGTTAGGGCTTAGGGCTAGGGCTAGGGTTAGGGGTTATGGGTTGAGGTTAGGGTTAGGGTTAGAGTTAGTGCTCCGGGGGTTGGGTTTAGGGTTACGGGGTTTGAGCTTGGGGTTAGGGGGTTTGGCGGTTTGGCCTTAGGGGGTTGGGGTTGGGGTTAGGGTTAGGGCTTAGGGTCAGGATGCAGGGTCAGAATTCAGGGTCGAGGGTCGGGGTCAGCGGTCAGGCGTCGGGCTCGGGTGCTTAGGGTGTAGGCTCAGGGTTTTAGGGTTAGGCCTTTAGGGTTAGGGTTTTGGGGTTCAGGCTTTGGGTCATTGTTAGGGTTAGGGCGGTTAGGGTGAGGGTTGCTGGGCTTAGCATTGGGGGTTGGGCTTGGGCTTAGAGCTGGGTGTTGGGATTAGGGCTAGAGGTGTTGGGGTTAGCGTTAGCGGGTTGGGTTAGGGGTGTTGGGGAGGGGTTCAGGGCGTTGGGTGGTTAGAGTGCGGGGGTTGGGGGGGTTAGGGTTCAGTGTTAGGTTTTAGGGTCAGGGTCAAGTTGAGGGCTTAGGGTTAGGTTTTGTCTTTGGGGTTCGGGCCTAGGGCTGGGGTCAGGGCTTGGGGTTGGGGTGAGGGTTTCGGGTTAGGATTTAGGTTCCAGGTTTAGGTTCCGGGTCCGAGCCAGGGTCAGGGATCAGGGTCAGGGTCAAGGGTCGGCGGTTGGGGTCGAGTGGGTTAGGGTTTGGGGGTTAGCGGTTTATGGTTTCCTTTTGGCGACGTCCCCCCGGGCTCGATGAATAGATGTTTTCAGCGGCCCCTGAAGCGCCTCTCGCTGCGGTCGTTCGTCTCTTGTCCGACGGGGAGTGCACGCATGCCTCTCGGCTTGGTGGACAAAAACGCCCTCACCATGTTGGTGCAGTCAAGGGAGGCGGGACTTGTCCCCTCGTGAGGTACTCCTGGCCCAGGCCCGGTCCCACGCGTGAGGGGCCGTTTGGTTGTATGTGGCCGTGGAATGCGCAAGGGTTGCTCCGGTTGGGATAGAAGTGTCTGGGGCCTTCCGTGACCCTGGGTAGTCGTTGGATTCTGGCTCCCCTATGTGCCCCTGCCACGCCACTGTCCGCACCTCCACCACCCACCGTAGTCTTCCGTCTGGCCCTCTTTGCACACGTCAGCACCCCACCCCGGGCCCCAACTCGCTTGATACTCCCGTTCTGCTTTTTCAGCCCCCGACACCTACGGATGCAACGACACAGGCGGGAGTTGTCGGAGATGTCGTGACGGCTCCGTTGGCGCTGTATTCCTGAGTCTGCCAGGAGCCCGGGGACCAATCGCTAATGCTGTCGTGTCTGCGAGTCACGGGGCGGCCGTGCGCGGTTGCTCGCGCCTACGCTAAATTTTGCTCTGTCCGACGTTGCTCCCCAGAGCTTCGCGGACGGGCCCTCAGCCCCGTTTGTCTAGGACTCTCGTCGCTGCCCCGATTACTTCACTCGGTTGCCCTCCTTCACCCGTATGGACGAGCGCAGCACTGAGTGTTTTTCTCACAGACGATTCAGATCGTCAGATACTTCAGGTCCAGGTCCCATCTGCCCAAGCGAAGTTTCAGCTTCCACGCAGTTTCTGAAGTCGGCCGTTACGGATCTCTCCTTTGTGTCATGTGGTAGTATCCTTTGTCTTGCGTCACGTCCTCCGGTGTCGTGCCAAGTGGGACTGTGCCGCCTTGTGGTGTGTGGTACATCCATAGGATGGAGTAGTATTCAGCGGTGAAAGGATGCCATGAGGGGTTAGAGATTTAGGGTTCAGGCTCTGGGTCACGTTTAGGGTTAGGGCGGTTAGGGTTTGGGTCGTTGGGGTTAAGGTTAAGGGGTGTGGGGGGGCTGGGTTTGGGGGGGTTTTGTGTTGGGGGTTTGGTGTTGGGGCGAGGGCGGTTTGGGTTGTGGTTAGGGTGTTGGCCTTGAGCTTAGGGGTCTGGGGCTAGGGTTCGGGGGTTTGGGGTCGGGGCAGGGGTGTTGGGGTTTTGGTTGGGGTTTTGGGGTGTTTAGGGTTGGGGGCTGGAGTGGTTGGGGTTCGGGGTTAGGTGGAGGGTTGATGAAAGTTCCGTTTTAGGTTTAGGGTTGAGGGTTAGGGCTTAGGGCTAGGGCTAGGGTTAGGGGTTATGGGTTGAGGTTAGGGTTAGGGTTAGAGTTAGTGCTCCGGGGGTTGGGTTTAGGGTTACGGGGTTTGAGCTTGGGGTTAGGGGGTTTGGCGGTTTGGCCTTAGGGGGTTGGGGTTGGGGTTAGGGTTAGGGCTTAGGGTCAGGATGCAGGGTCAGAATTCAGGGTCGAGGGTCGGGGTCAGCGGTCAGGCGTCGGGCTCGGGTGCTTAGGGTGTAGGCTCAGGGTTTTAGGGTTAGGCCTTTAGGGTTAGGGTTTTGGGGTTCAGGCTTTGGGTCATTGTTAGGGTTAGGGCGGTTAGGGTGAGGGTTGCTGGGCTTAGCATTGGGGGTTGGGCTTGGGCTTAGAGCTGGGTGTTGGGATTAGGGCTAGAGGTGTTGGGGTTAGCGTTAGCGGGTTGGGTTAGGGGTGTTGGGGAGGGGTTCAGGGCGTTGGGTGGTTAGAGTGCGGGGGTTGGGGGGGTTAGGGTTCAGTGTTAGGTTTTAGGGTCAGGGTCAAGTTCAGGGCTTAGGGTTAGGTTTTGTCTTTGGGGTTCGGGCCTAGGGCTGGGGTCAGGGCTTGGGGTTGGGGTGAGGGTTTCGGGTTAGGATTTAGGTTCCAGGTTTAGGTTCCGGGTCCGAGCCAGGGTCAGGGATCAGGGTCAGGGTCAAGGGTCGGCGGTTGGGGTCGAGTGGGTTAGGGTTTGGGGGTTAGCGGTTTATGGTTTCCTTTTGGCGACGTCCCCCCGGGCTCGATGAATAGATGTTTTCAGCGGCCCCTGAAGCGCCTCTCGCTGCGGTCGTTCGTCTCTTGTCCGACGGGGAGTGCACGCATGCCTCTCGGCTTGGTGGACAAAAACGCCCTCACCATGTTGGTGCAGTCAAGGGAGGCGGGACTTGTCCCCTCGTGAGGTACTCCTGGCCCAGGCCCGGTCCCACGCGTGAGGGGCCGTTTGGTTGTATGTGGCCGTGGAATGCGCAAGGGTTGCTCCGGTTGGGATAGAAGTGTCTGGGGCCTTCCGTGACCCTGGGTAGTCGTTGGATTCTGGCTCCCCTATGTGCCCCTGCCACGCCACTGTCCGCACCTCCACCACCCACCGTAGTCTTCCGTCTGGCCCTCTTTGCACACGTCAGCACCCCACCCCGGGCCCCAACTCGCTTGATACTCCCGTTCTGCTTTTTCAGCCCCCGACACCTACGGATGCAACGACACAGGCGGGAGTTGTCGGAGATGTCGTGACGGCTCCGTTGGCGCTGTATTCCTGAGTCTGCCAGGAGCCCGGGGACCAATCGCTAATGCTGTCGTGTCTGCGAGTCACGGGGCGGCCGTGCGCGGTTGCTCGCGCCTACGCTAAATTTTGCTCTGTCCGACGTTGCTCCCCAGAGCTTCGCGGACGGGCCCTCAGCCCCGTTTGTCTAGGACTCTCGTCGCTGCCCCGATTACTTCACTCGGTTGCCCTCCTTCACCCGTATGGACGAGCGCAGCACTGAGTGTTTTTCTCACAGACGATTCAGATCGTCAGATACTTCAGGTCCAGGTCCCATCTGCCCAAGCGAAGTTTCAGCTTCCACGCAGTTTCTGAAGTCGGCCGTTACGGATCTCTCCTTTGTGTCATGTGGTAGTATCCTTTGTCTTGCGTCACGTCCTCCGGTGTCGTGCCAAGTGGGACTGTGCCGCCTTGTGGTGTGTGGTACATCCATAGGATGGAGTAGTATTCAGCGGTGAAAGGATGCCATGAGGGGTTAGAGATTTAGGGTTCAGGCTCTGGGTCACGTTTAGGGTTAGGGCGGTTAGGGTTTGGGTCGTTGGGGTTAAGGTTAAGGGGTGTGGGGGGGCTGGGTTTGGGGGGGTTTTGTGTTGGGGGTTTGGTGTTGGGGCGAGGGCGGTTTGGGTTGTGGTTAGGGTGTTGGCCTTGAGCTTAGGGGTCTGGGGCTAGGGTTCGGGGGTTTGGGGTCGGGGCAGGGGTGTTGGGGTTTTGGTTGGGGTTTTGGGGTGTTTAGGGTTGGGGGCTGGAGTGGTTGGGGTTCGGGGTTAGGTGGAGGGTTGATGAAAGTTCCGTTTTAGGTTTAGGGTTGAGGGTTAGGGCTTAGGGCTAGGGCTAGGGTTAGGGGTTATGGGTTGAGGTTAGGGTTAGGGTTAGAGTTAGTGCTCCGGGGGTTGGGTTTAGGGTTACGGGGTTTGAGCTTGGGGTTAGGGGGTTTGGCGGTTTGGCCTTAGGGGGTTGGGGTTGGGGTTAGGGTTAGGGCTTAGGGTCAGGATGCAGGGTCAGAATTCAGGGTCGAGGGTCGGGGTCAGCGGTCAGGCGTCGGGCTCGGGTGCTTAGGGTGTAGGCTCAGGGTTTTAGGGTTAGGCCTTTAGGGTTAGGGTTTTGGGGTTCAGGCTTTGGGTCATTGTTAGGGTTAGGGCGGTTAGGGTGAGGGTTGCTGGGCTTAGCATTGGGGGTTGGGCTTGGGCTTAGAGCTGGGTGTTGGGATTAGGGCTAGAGGTGTTGGGGTTAGCGTTAGCGGGTTGGGTTAGGGGTGTTGGGGAGGGGTTCAGGGCGTTGGGTGGTTAGAGTGCGGGGGTTGGGGGGGTTAGGGTTCAGTGTTAGGTTTTAGGGTCAGGGTCAAGTTCAGGGCTTAGGGTTAGGTTTTGTCTTTGGGGTTCGGGCCTAGGGCTGGGGTCAGGGCTTGGGGTTGGGGTGAGGGTTTCGGGTTAGGATTTAGGTTCCAGGTTTAGGTTCCGGGTCCGAGCCAGGGTCAGGGATCAGGGTCAGGGTCAAGGGTCGGCGGTTGGGGTCGAGTGGGTTAGGGTTTGGGGGTTAGCGGTTTATGGTTTCCTTTTGGCGACGTCCCCCCGGGCTCGATGAATAGATGTTTTCAGCGGCCCCTGAAGCGCCTCTCGCTGCGGTCGTTCGTCTCTTGTCCGACGGGGAGTGCACGCATGCCTCTCGGCTTGGTGGACAAAAACGCCCTCACCATGTTGGTGCAGTCAAGGGAGGCGGGACTTGTCCCCTCGTGAGGTACTCCTGGCCCAGGCCCGGTCCCACGCGTGAGGGGCCGTTTGGTTGTATGTGGCCGTGGAATGCGCAAGGGTTGCTCCGGTTGGGATAGAAGTGTCTGGGGCCTTCCGTGACCCTGGGTAGTCGTTGGATTCTGGCTCCCCTATGTGCCCCTGCCACGCCACTGTCCGCACCTCCACCACCCACCGTAGTCTTCCGTCTGGCCCTCTTTGCACACGTCAGCACCCCACCCCGGGCCCCAACTCGCTTGATACTCCCGTTCTGCTTTTTCAGCCCCCGACACCTACGGATGCAACGACACAGGCGGGAGTTGTCGGAGATGTCGTGACGGCTCCGTTGGCGCTGTATTCCTGAGTCTGCCAGGAGCCCGGGGACCAATCGCTAATGCTGTCGTGTCTGCGAGTCACGGGGCGGCCGTGCGCGGTTGCTCGCGCCTACGCTAAATTTTGCTCTGTCCGACGTTGCTCCCCAGAGCTTCGCGGACGGGCCCTCAGCCCCGTTTGTCTAGGACTCTCGTCGCTGCCCCGATTACTTCACTCGGTTGCCCTCCTTCACCCGTATGGACGAGCGCAGCACTGAGTGTTTTTCTCACAGACGATTCAGATCGTCAGATACTTCAGGTCCAGGTCCCATCTGCCCAAGCGAAGTTTCAGCTTCCACGCAGTTTCTGAAGTCGGCCGTTACGGATCTCTCCTTTGTGTCATGTGGTAGTATCCTTTGTCTTGCGTCACGTCCTCCGGTGTCGTGCCAAGTGGGACTGTGCCGCCTTGTGGTGTGTGGTACATCCATAGGATGGAGTAGTATTCAGCGGTGAAAGGATGCCATGAGGGGTTAGAGATTTAGGGTTCAGGCTCTGGGTCACGTTTAGGGTTAGGGCGGTTAGGGTTTGGGTCGTTGGGGTTAAGGTTAAGGGGTGTGGGGGGGCTGGGTTTGGGGGGTTTTGTGTTGGGGTTTTGGTGTTGGGGCGAGGGCGGTTTGGGTTGTGGTTAGGGTGTTGGCCTTGAGCTTAGGGGTCTGGGGCTAGGGTTCGGGGGTTTGGGGTCGGGGCAGGGGTGTTGGGGTTTTGGTTGGGCTTTTGGGGTGTTTAGGGTTGGGGGCTGGAGTGGTTGGGGTTCAGGGTTAGGTGGAGGGTTGATGAAAGTTCCGTTTTAGGTTTAGGGTTGAGGGTTAGGGCTTAGGGCTAGGGCTAGGGTTAGGGGTTATGGGTTGAGGTTAGGGTTAGGGTTAGAGTTAGTGCTCCGGGGGTTGGGTTTAGGGTTACGGGGTTTGAGCTTGGGGTTAGGGGGTTTGGCGGTTTGGCCTTAGGGGGTTGGGGTTGGGGTTAGGGTTAGGGCTTAGGGTCAGGATGCAGGGTCAGAATTCAGGGTCGAGGGTCGGGGTCAGCGGTCAGGCGTCGGGCTCGGGTGCTTAGGGTGTAGGCTCAGGGTTTTAGGGTTAGGCCTTTAGGGTTAGGGTTTTGGGGTTCAGGCTTTGGGTCATTGTTAGGGTTAGGGCGGTTAGGGTGAGGGTTGCTGGGCTTAGGATTGGGGGTTGGGCTTGGGCTTAGAGCTGGGTGTTGGGATTAGGGCTAGAGGTGTTGGGGTTAGCGTTAGCGGGTTGGGTTAGGGGTGTTGGGGAGGGGTTCAGGGCGTTGGGTGGTTAGAGTGCGGGGGCTGGGGGGGTTAGGGTTCAGTGTTAGGTTTTAGGGTCAGGGTCAAGTTGAGGGCTTAGGGTTAGGTTTTGGCTTTGGGGTTCGGGCCTAGGGCTGGGGTCAGGGCTTGGGGTTGGGGTGAGGGTTTCGGGTTAGGATTTAGGTTCCAGGTTTAGGTTCCGGGTCCGAGCCAGGGTCAGGGATCAGGGTCAGGGTCAAGGGTCGGCGGTCGGGGTCGAGTGGGTTAGGGTTTGGGGGTTAGCGGTTTATGGTTTCCTTTTGGCGACGTCCCCCCGGGCTCGATGAATAGATGTTTTCAGCGGCCCCTGAAGCGCCTCTCGCTGCGGTCGTTCGTCTCTTGTCCGACGGGGAGTGCACGCATGCCTCTCGGCTTGGTGGACAAAAACGCCCTCACCATGTTGGTGCAGTCAAGGGAGGCGGGACTTGTCCCCTCGTGAGGTACTCCTGGCCCAGGCCCGGTCCCACGCGTGAGGGGCCGTTTGGTTGCATGTGGCCGTGGAATGCGCAAGGGTTGCTCCGGTTGGGATAGAAGTGTCTGGGGCCTTCCGTGACCCTGGGTAGTCGTTGGATTCTGGCTCCCCTATGTGCCCCTGCCACGCCACTGTCCGCACCTCCACCACCCACCGTAGTCTTCCGTCTGGCCCTCTTTGCACACGTCAGCACCCCACCCCGGGCCCCAACTCGCTTGATACTCCCGTTCTGCTTTTTCAGCCCCCGACACCTACGGATGCAACGACACAGGCGGGAGTTGTCGGAGATGTCGTGACGGCTCCGTTGGCGCTGTATTCCTGAGTCTGCCAGGAGCCCGGGGACCAATCGCTAATGCTGTCGTGTCTGCGAGTCACGGGGCGGCCGTGCGCGGTTGCTCGCGCCTACGCTAAATTTTGCTCTGTCCGACGTTGCTCCCCAGAGCTTCGCGGACGGGCCCTCAGCCCCGTTTGTCTAGGACTCTCGTCGCTGCCCCGATTACTTCACTCGGTTGCCCTCCTTCACCCGTATGGACGAGCGCAGCACTGAGTGTTTTTCTCACAGACGATTCAGATCGTCAGATACTTCAGGTCCAGGTCCCATCTGCCCAAGCGAAGTTTCAGCTTCCACGCAGTTTCTGAAGTCGGCCGTTACGGATCTCTCCTTTGTGTCATGTGGTAGTATCCTTTGTCTTGCGTCACGTCCTCCGGTGTCGTGCCAAGTGGGACTGTGCCGCCTTGTGGTGTGTGGTACATCCATAGGATGGAGTAGTATTCAGCGGTGAAAGGATGCCATGAGGGGTTAGAGATTTAGGGTTCAGGCTCTGGGTCACGTTTAGGGTTAGGGCGGTTAGGGTTTGGGTCGTTGGGGTTAAGGTTAAGGGGTGTGGGGGGGGCTAGGTTTGGGGGGGTTTTGTGTTGGGGGTTTGGTGTTGGGGCGAGGGCGGTTTGGGTTGTGGTTAGGGTGTTGGCCTTGAGCTTAGGGGTCTGTGGCGAGGGTTCGGGGGTTTGGGGTCGGGGCAGGGGTGTTGGGGTTTTGGTTGGGGTTTTGGGGTGTTTAGGGTTGGGGGCTGGAGTGGTTGGGGTTCAGGGTTAGGTGGAGGGTTGATGAAAGTTCCGTTTTAGGTTTAGGGTTGAGGGTTAGGGCTTAGGGCTAGGGCTAGGGTTAGGGGTTATGGGTTGAGGTTAGGGTTAGGGTTAGAGTTAGTGCTCCGGGGGTTGGGTTTAGGGTTACGGGGTTTGAGCTTGGGGTTAGGGGGTTTGGCGTTTTGGACTTAGGGGGTTGGGGTTGGGGTTAGGGTTAGGGCTTAGGGTCAGGATGCAGGGTCAGAATTCAGGGTCGAGGGTCGGGGTCAGCGGTCAGGCGTCGGGCTCGGGTGCTTAGGGTGTAGGCTCAGGGTTTTAGGGTTAGGCCTTTAGGGTTAGGGTTTTGGGGTTCAGGCTTTGGGTCATTGTTAGGGTTAGGGCGGTTAGGGTGAGGGTTGCTGGGCTTAGCATTGGGGGTTGGGCTTGGGCTTAGAGCTGGGGGTTGGGATTAGGGCTAGAGGTGTTGGGGTTAGCGTTAGCGGGTTGGGTTAGGGGTGTTGGGGAGGGGTTCAGGGCGTTGGGTGGTTAGAGTGCGGGGGCTGGGGGGGTAAGGGTTCAGTGTTAGGTTTTAGGGTCAGGGTCAAGTTCAGGGCTTAGGGTTAGGTTTTGGCTTTGGGGTTCGGGCCTAGGGCTGGGGTCAGGGATTGGGGTTGGGGTGAGGGTTTCGGGTTAGGATTTAGGTTCCAGGTTTAGGTTCCGGGTCCGAGCCAGGGTCAGGGATCAGGGTCAGGGTCAAGGGTCGGCGGTCGGGGTCGAGTGGGTTAGGGTTTGGGGGTTAGCGGTTTATGGTTTCCTTTTGGCGACGTCCCCCCGGGCTCGATGAATAGATGTTTTCAGCGGCCCCTGAAGCGCCTCTCGCTGCGGTCGTTCGTCTCTTGTCCGACGGGGAGTGCACGCATGCCTCTCGGCTTGGTGGACAAAAACGCCCTCACCATGTTGGTGCAGTCAAGGGAGGCGGGACTTGTCCCCTCGTGAGGTACTCCTGGCCCAGGCCCGGTCCCACGCGTGAGGGGCCGTTTGGTTGCATGTGGCCGTGGAATGCGCAAGGGTTGCTCCGGTTGGGATAGAAGTGTCTGGGGCCTTCCGTGACCCTGGGTAGTCGTTGGATTCTGGCTCCCCTATGTGCCTCTGCCACGCCACTGTCCGCACCTCCACCACCCACCGTAGTCTTCCGTCTGGCCCTCTTTGCACACGTCAGCACCCCACCCCGGGCCCCAACTCGCTTGATACTCCCGTTCTGCTTTTTCAGCCCCCGACACCTACGGATGCAACGACACAGGCGGGAGTTGTCGGAGATGTCGTGACGGCTCCGTTGGCGCTGTATTCCTGAGTCTGCCAGGAGCCCGGGGACCAATCGCTAATGCTGTCGTGTCTGCGAGTCACGGGGCGGCCGTGCGCGGTTGCTCGCGCCTACGCTAAATTTTGCTCTGTCCGACGTTGCTCCCCAGAGCTTCGCGGACGGGCCCTCTGCCCCGTTTGTCTAGGACTCTCGTCGCTGCCCCGATTACTTCACTCGGTTGCCCTCCTTCACCCGTATGGACGAGCGCAGCACTGAGTGTTTTTCTCACAGACGATTCAGATCGTCAGATACTTCAGGTCCAGGTCCCATCTGCCCAAGCGAAGTTTCAGCTTCCACGCAGTTTCTGAAGTCGGCCGTTACGGATCTCTCCTTTGTGTCATGTGGTAGTATCCTTTGTCTTGCGTCACGTCCTCCGGTGTCGTGCCAAGTGGGACTGTGCCGCCTTGTGGTGTGTGGTACATCCATAGGATGGAGTAGTATTCAGCGGTGAAAGGATGCCATGAGGGGTTAGAGATTTAGGGTTCAGGCTCTGGGTCACGTTTAGGGTTAGGGCGGTTAGGGTTTGGGTCGTTGGGGTTAAGGTTAAGGGGTGTGGGGGGGGCTGGGTTTGGGGGGGTTTGGTGTTGGGGGTTTGGTGTTGGGGCGAGGGCGGTTTGGGTTGTGGTTAGGGTGTTGGCCTTGAGCTTAGGGGTCTGGGGCTAGGGTTCGGGGGTTTGGGGTCGGGGCAGGGGTGTTGGGGTTTTGGTTGGGGTTTTGGGGTGTTTAGGGTTGGGGGCTGGAGTGGTTGGGGTTCGGGGTTAGGTGGAGGGTTGATGAAAGTTCCGTTTTAGGTTTAGGGTTGAGGGTTAGGGCTTAGGGCTAGGGCTACGGTTAGGGGTTATGGGTTGAGGTTAGGGTTAGGGTTAGAGTTAGTGCTCCGGGGGTTGGGTTTAGGGTTACGGGGGTTGAGCTTGGGGTTAGGGGGTTTGGCGGTTTGGCCTTAGGGGTTTGGGGTTGGGGTTAGGGTTAGGGCTTAGGGTCAGGATGCAGGGTCAGAATTCAGGGTCGAGGGTCGGGGTCAGCGGTCAGGCGTCGGGCTCGGGTGCTTAGGGTGTAGGCTCAGGGTTTTAGGGTTAGGCCTTTAGGGTTAGGGTTTTGGGGTTCAGGCTTTGGGTCATTGTTAGGGTTAGGGCGGTTAGGGTGAGGGTTGCTGGGCTTAGGATTGGGGGTTGGGCTTGGGCTTAGAGCTGGGTGTTGGGATTAGGGCTAGAGGTGTTGGGGTTAGCGTTAGCGGGTTGGGTTAGGGGTGTTGGGGAGGGGTTCAGGGCGTTGGGTGGTTAGAGTGCGGGGGTTGGGGGGGTTAGGGTTCAGTGTTAGGTTTTAGGGTCAGGGTCAAGTTGAGGGCTTAGGGTTAGGTTTTGGCTTTGGGGTTCGGGCCTAGGGCTGGGGTCAGGGCTTGGGGTTGGGGTGAGGGTTTCGGGTTAGGATTTAGGTTCCAGGTTTAGGTTCCGGGTCCGAGCCAGGGTCAGGGATCAGGGTCAGGGTCAAGGGTCGGCGGTCGGGGTCGAGTGGGTTAGGGTTTGGGGGTTAGGGGTTTATGGTTTCCTTTTGGTGACTTCCCCACGGGCTCGATGAATAGATGTTTTCAGCGGCCCCTGAAGCGCCTCTCGCTGCGGTCGTTCGTCTCTTGTCCGACGGGGGAGTGCACGCATGCCTCTCGGCTTGGTGGACAAAAACGCCCTCACCCTGTTGGTGCAGTCAAGGGAGGCGGGACTTGTCCCCTCGTGAGGTACTCCTGGCCCAGGCCCGGTCCCACGCGTGAGGGGCCGTTTGGTTGTATGTGGCCGTGGAATGCGCAAGGGTTGCTCCGGTTGGGATAGAAGTGTCTGGGGCCTTCCGTGACCCTGGGTAGTCGTTGGATTCTGGCTCCCCTATGTGCCTCTGCCACGCCACTGTCCGCACCTCCACCACCCACCGTAGTCTTCCGTCTGGCCGTCTTTGCACACGTCAGCACCCCACCCCGGGCCCCAACTCGCTTGATACTCCCGTTCTGCTTTTTCAGCCCCCGACACCTACGGATGCAACGACACAGGCGGGAGTTGTCGGAGATGTCGTGACGGCTCCGTTGGCGCTGTATTCCTGAGTCTGCCAGGAGCCCGGGGACCAATCGCTAATGCTGTCGTGTCTGCGAGTCACGGGGCGGCCGTGCGCGGTTGCTCGCGCCTACGCTAAATTTTGCTCTGTCCGACGTTGCTCCCCAGAGCTTCGCGGACGGGCCCTCAGCCCCGTTTGTCTAGGACTCTCGTCGCTGCCCCGATTACTTCACTCGGTTGCCCTCCTTCACCCGTATGGACGAGCGCAGCACTGAGTGTTTTTCTCACAGACGATTCAGATCGTCAGATACTTCAGGTCCAGGTCCCATCTGCCCAAGCGAAGTTTCAGCTTCCACGCAGTTTCTGAAGTCGGCCGTTACGGATCTCTCCTTTGTGTCATGTGGTAGTATCCTTTGTCTTGCGTCACGTCCTCCGGTGTCGTGCCAAGTCGGACTGTGCCGCCTTGTGGTGTGTGGTACATCCATAGGATGGAGTAGTATTCAGCGGTGAAAGGATGCCATGAGGGGTTAGAGATTTAGGGTTCAGGCTCTGGGTCACGTTTAGGGTTAGGGCGGTTAGGGTTTGGGTCGTTGGGGTTAAGGCTAAGGGGTGTGGGGGGGGCTGGGTTTGGGGGGGTTTGGTGTTGGGGCAAGGGCGGTTTGGGTTGTGGTTAGGGTGTTGGCCTTGAGCTTAGGGGTCTGGGGCTAGGGTTCGGGGGTTTGGGGTCGGGGCAGGGGTGTTGGGGTTTTGGTTGGGGTTTTGGGGTGTTTAGGGTTGGGGGCTGGAGTGGTTGGGGTTCAGGGTTAGGTGGAGGGTTGATGAAAGTTCCGTTTTAGGTTTAGGGTTGAGGGTTAGGGCTTAGGGCTAGGGCTAGGGTTAGGGGTTATGGGTTGAGGTTAGGGTTAGGGTTAGAGTTAGTGCTCCGGGGGTTGGGTTTAGGGTTACGGGGGTTGAGCTTGGGGTTAGGGGGTTTGGCGGTTTGGCCTTAGGGGGTTGGGGTTGGGGTTAGGGTTAGGGCTTAGGGTCAGGATGCAGGGTCAGAATTCAGGGTCGAGGGTCGGGGTCAGCGGTCAGGCGTCGGGCTCGGGTGCTTAGGGTGTAGGCTCAGGGTTTTAGGGTTAGGCCTTTAGGGTTAGGGTTTTGGGGTTCAGGCTTTGGGTCATTGTTAGGGTTAGGGCGGTTAGGGTGAGGGTTGCTGGGCTTAGGATTGGGGGTTGGGCTTGGGCTTAGAGCTGGGGGTTGGGATTAGGGCTAGAGGTGTTGGGGTTAGCGATAGCGGGTTGGGTTAGGGGTGTTGGGGAGGGGTTCAGGGCGTTGGGTGGTTAGAGTGCGGGGGTTGGGGGGGTTAGGGTTCAGTGTTAGGTTTTAGGGTCAGGGTCAAGTTGAGGGCTTAGGGTTAGGTTTTGGCTTTGGGGTTCGGGCCTAGGGCTGGGGTCAGGGCTTGGGGTTGGGGTGAGGGTTTCGGGTTAGGATTTAGGTTCCAGGTTTAGGTTCCGGGTCCGAGCCAGGGTCAGGGATCAGGGTCAGGGTCAAGGGTCGGCGGTTGGGGTCGAGTGGGTTAGGGTTTGGGGGTTAGCGGTTTATGGTTTCCTTTTGGCGACGTCCCCCCGGGCTCGATGAATAGATGTTTTCAGCGGCCCCTGAAGCGCCTCTCGCTGCGGTCGTTCGTCTCTTGTCCGACGGGGAGTGCACGCATGCCTCTCGGCTTGGTGGAGAAAAACGCCCTCACCCTGTTGGTGCAGTCAAGGGAGGCGGGACTTGTCCCCTCGTGAGGTACTCCTGGCCCAGGCCCGGTCCCACGCGTGAGGGGCCGTTTGGTTGCATGTGGCCGTGGAATGCGCAAGGGTTGCTCCGGTTGGGATAGAAGTGTCTGGGGCCTTCCGTGACCCTGGGTAGTCGTTGGATTCTGGCTCCCCTATGTGCCTCTGCCACGCCACTGTCCGCACCTCCACCACCCACCGTAGTCTTCCGTCTGGCCCTCTTTGCACACGTCAGCACCCCACCCCGGGCCCCAACTCGCTTGATACTCCCGTTCTGCTTTTTCAGCCCCCGACACCTACGGATGCAACGACACAGGCGGGAGTTGTCGGAGATGTCGTGACGGCTCCGTTGGCGCTGTATTCCTGAGTCTGCCAGGAGCCCGGGGACCAATCGCTAATGCTGTCGTGTCTGCGAGTCACGGGGCGGCCGTGCGCGGTTGCTCGCGCCTACGCTAAATTTTGCTCTGTCCGACGTTGCTCCCCAGAGCTTCGCGGACGGGCCCTCAGCCCCGTTTGTCTAGGACTCTCGTCGCTGCCCCGATTACTTCACTCGGTTGCCCTCCTTCACCCGTATGGACGAGCGCAGCACTGAGTGTTTTTCTCACAGACGATTCAGATCGTCAGATACTTCAGGTCCAGGTCCCATCTGCCCAAGCGAAGTTTCAGCTTCCACGCAGTTTCTGAAGTCGGCCGTTACGGATCTCTCCTTTGTGTCATGTGGTAGTATCCTTTGTCTTGCGTCACGTCCTCCGGTGTCGTGCCAAGTGGGACTGTGCCGCCTTGTGGTGTGTGGTACATCCATAGGATGGAGTAGTATTCAGCGGTGAAAGGATGCCATGAGGGGTTAGAGATTTAGGGTTCAGGCTCTGGGTCACGTTTAGGGTTAGGGCGGTTAGGGTTTGGGTCGTTGGGGTTAAGGTTAAGGGGTGTGGGGGGGGCTGGGTTTGGGGGGGTTTTGTGTTGGGGGTTTGGTGTTGGGGCGAGGGCGGTTTGGGTTGTGGTTAGGGTGTTCGCCTTGAGCTTAGGGGTCTGGGGCTAGGGTTCGGGGGTTTGGGGTCGGGGCAGGGGTGTTGGGGTTTTGGTTGGGGTTTTGGGGTGTTTAGGGTTGGGGGCTGGAGTGGTTGGGGTTCGGGGTTAGGTGGAGGGTTGATGAAAGTTCCGTTTTAGGTTTAGGGTTGAGGGTTAGGGCTTAGGGCTAGGGCTAGGGTTAGGGGTTATGGGTTGAGGTTAGGGTTAGGGTTAGAGTTAGTGCTCCGGGGGTTGGGTTTAGGGTTACGGGGTTTGAGCTTGGGGTTAGGGGGTTTGGCGGTTTGGCCTTAGGGGGTTGGGGTTGGGGTTAGGGTTAGGGCTTAGGGTCAGGATGCAGGGTCAGAATTCAGGGTCGAGGGTCGGGGTCAGCGGTCAGGCGTCGGGCTCTGGTGCTTAGGGTGTAGGCTTAGGGTTTTAGGGTTAGGTCTTCAGGGTTAGGGTTTTGGGGTTCAGGCTTTGGGTCATTGTTAGGGTTAGGGCGGTTAGGGTGAGGGTTGCTGGGCTTAGGATTGGGGGTTGGGCTTGGGCTTAGAGCTGGGGGTTGGGATTAGGGCTAGAGGTGTTGGGGTTAGCGTTAGCGGGTTGGGTTAGGGGTGTTGGGGAGGGGTTCAGGGCGTTGGGTGGTTAGAGTGCGGGGGTTGGGATGGTTAGGGTTCAGTGTTAGGTTTTAGGGTCAGGGTCAAGTTGAGGGCTTAGGGTTAGGTTTTGGCTTTGGGGTTCGGGCCTAGGGCTGGGGTCAGGGCTTGGGGTTGGGGTGAGGGTTTCGGGTTAGGATTTAGGTTCCAGGTTTAGGTTCCGGGTGCGAGCCAGGGTCAGGGATCAGGGTCAGGGTCAAGGGTCGGCGGTCGGGGTCGAGTGGGTTAGGGTTTGGGGGTTAGCGGTTTATGGTTTCCTTTTGGCGACGTCCCCCCGGGCTCGATGAATAGATGTTTTCAGCGGCCCCTGAAGCGCCTCTCGCTGCGGTCGTTCGTCTCTTGTCCGATGGGGGAGTGCACGCATGCCTCTCGGCTTGGTGGACAAAAACGCCCTCACCCTGTTGGTGCAGTCAAGGGAGGCGGGACTTGTCCCCTCGTGAGGTACTCCTGGCCCAGGCCCGGTCCCACGCGTGAGGGGCCGTTTGGTTGTATGTGGCCGTGGAATGCGCAAGGGTTGCTCCGGTTGGGATAGAAGTGTCTGGGGCCTTCCGTGACCCTGGGTAGTCGTTGGATTCTGGCTCCCCTATGTGCCTCTGCCACGCCACTGTCCGCACCTCCACCACCCACCGTAGTCTTCCGTCTGGCCCTCTTTGCACACGTCAGCACCCCACCCCGGGCCCCAACTCGCTTGATACTCCCGTTCTGCTTTTTCAGCCCCCGACACCTACGGATGCAACGACACAGGCGGGAGTTGTCGGAGATGTCGTGACGGCTCCGTTGGCGCTGTATTCCTGAGTCTGCCAGGAGCCCGGGGACCAATCGCTAATGCTGTCGTGTCTGCGAGTCACGGGGCGGCCGTGCGCGGTTGCTCGCGCCTACGCTAAATTTTGCTCTGTCCGACGTTGCTCCCCAGAGCTTCGCGGACGGGCCCTCAGCCCCGTTTGTCTAGGACTCTCGTCGCTGCCCCGATTACTTCACTCGGTTGCCCTCCTTCACCCGTATGGACGAGCGCAGCACTGAGTGTTTTTCTCACAGACGATTCAGATCGTCAGATACTTCAGGTCCAGGTCCCATCTGCCCAAGCGAAGTTTCAGCTTCCACGCAGTTTCTGAAGTCGGCCGTTACGGATCTCTCCTTTGTGTCATGTGGTAGTATCCTTTGTCTTGCGTCACGTCCTCCGGTGTCGTGCCAAGTCGGACTGTGCCGCCTTGTGGTGTGTGGTACATCCATAGGATGGAGTAGTATTCAGCGGTGAAAGGATGCCATGAGGGGTTAGAGATTTAGGGTTCAGGCTCTGGGTCACGTTTAGGGTTAGGGCGGTTAGGGTTTGGGTCGTTGGGGTTAAGGTTAAGGGGTGTGGGGGGGCTGGGTTTGGGGGGGTTTTGTGTTGGGGGTTTGGTGTTGGGGCGAGGGCGAGGGCAGTTTGGGTTGTGGTTAGGGTGTTGGCCTTGAGCTTAGGGGTCTGGGGCTAGGGTTCGGGGGTTTGGGGTCGGGGCAGGTGTGTTGGGGTTTTGGTTGGGGTTTTGGGGTGTTTAGGGTTGGGGGCTGGAGTGGTTGGGGTTCAGGGTTAGGTGGAGGGTTGATGAAAGTTCCGTTTTAGGTTTAGGGTTGAGGGTTAGGGCTTAGGGCTAGGGCTAGGGTTAGGGGTTATGGGTTGAGGTTAGGGTTAGGGTTAGAGTTAGTGCTCCGGGGGTTGGGTTTAGGGTTACGGGGTTTGAGCTTGGGGTTAGGGGGTTTGGCGGTTTGGCCTTAGGGGGTTGGGGTTAGGGTTAGGGCTTAGGGTCAGGATGCAGGGTCAGAATTCAGGATCGAGGGTCGGGGTCAGCGGTCAGGCGTCGGGCTCGGGTGCTTAGGGTGTAGGCTCAGGGTTTTAGGGTTAGGCCTTTAGGGTTAGGGTTTTGGGGTTCAGGCTTTGGGTCATTGTTAGGGTTAGGGCGGTTAGGGTGAGGGTTGCTGGGCTTAGGATTGGGGGTTGGGCTTGGGCTTAGAGCTGGGTGTTGGGATTAGGGCTAGAGGTGTTGGGGTTAGCGTTAGCGGGTTGGGTTAGGGGTGTTGGGGAGGGGTTCAGGGCGTTGCGTGGTTAGAGTGCGGGGGTTGGGGGGGTTAGGGTTCAGTGTTAGGTTTTAGGGTCAGGGTCAAGTTGAGGGCTTAGGGTTAGGTTTTGGCTTTGGGGTTCGGGCCTAGGGCTGGGGTCAGGGCTTGGGGTTGGGGTGAGGGTTTCGGGTTAGGATTTAGTTTCCAGGTTTAGGTTCCGGGTCCGAGCCAGGGTCAGGGTTCAGAGTTAGGGTAAAGGGTCGGCGGTTGGGGTCGAGTGGGTTAGGGTTTGGGGGTTAGCGGTTTATGGTTTCCTTTTGGTGACTTCCCCACGGGCTCGATGAATAGATGTTTTCAGCGGCCCCTGAAGCGCCTCTCGCTGCGGTCGTTCGTCTCTTGTCCGATGGGGGAGTGCACGCATGCCTCTCGGCTTGGTGGACAAAAACGCCCTCACCCTGTTGGTGCAGTCAAGGGAGGCGGGACTTGTCCCCTCGTGAGGTACTCCTGGCCCAGGCCCGGTCCCACGCGTGAGGGGCCGTTTGGTTGTATGTGGCCGTGGAATGCGCAAGGGTTGCTCCGGTTGGGATAGAAGTGTCTGGGGCCTTCCGTGACCCTGGGTAGTCGTTGGATTCTGGCTCCCCTATGTGCCTCTGCCACGCCACTGTCCGCACCTCCACCACCCACCGTAGTCTTCCGTCTGGCCCTCTTTGCACACGTCAGCACCCCACCCCGGGCCCCAACTCGCTTGATACTCCCGTTCTGCTTTTTCAGCCCCCGACACCTACGGATGCAACGACACAGGCGGGAGTTGTCGGAGATGTCGTGACGGCTCCGTTGGCGCTGTATTCCTGAGTCTGCCAGGAGCCCGGGGACCAATCGCTAATGCTGTCGTGTCTGCGAGTCACGGGGCGGCCGTGCGCGGTTGCTCGCGCCTACGCTAAATTTTGCTCTGTCCGACGTTGCTCCCCAGAGCTTCGCGGACGGGCCCTCAGCCCCGTTTGTCTAGGACTCTCGTCGCTGCCCCGATTACTTCACTCGGTTGCCCTCCTTCACCCGTATGGACGAGCGCAGCACTGAGTGTTTTTCTCACAGACGATTCAGATCGTCAGATACTTCAGGTCCAGGTCCCATCTGCCCAAGCGAAGTTTCAGCTTCCACGCAGTTTCTGAAGTCGGCCGTTACGGATCTCTCCTTTGTGTCATGTGGTAGTATCCTTTGTCTTGCGTCACGTCCTCCGGTGTCGTGCCAAGTGGGACTGTGCCGCCTTGTGGTGTGTGGTACATCCATAGGATGGAGTAGTATTCAGCGGTGAAAGGATGCCATGAGGGGTTAGAGATTTAGGGTTCAGGCTCTGGGTCACGTTTAGGGTTAGGGCGGTTAGGGTTTGGGTCGTTGGGGTTAAGGCTAAGGGGTGTGGGTGGGGCTGGGTTTGGGGGGGTTTGGTGTTGGGGGTTTGGTGTTGGGGCGAGGGCGGTTTGGGTTGTGGTTAGGGTGTTGGCCTTGAGCTTAGGGGTCTGGGGCTAGGGTTCGGGGGTTTGGGGTCGGGGCAGGGGTGTTGGGGTTTTGGTTGGGGTTTTGGGGTGTTTAGGGTTGGGGGCTGGAGTGGTTGGGGTTCAGGGTTAGGTGGAGGGTTGATGAAAGTTCCGTTTTAGGTTTAGGGTTGAGGGTTAGGGCTTAGGGCTAGGGCTAGGGTTAGGGGTTATGGGTTGAGGTTAGGGTTAGGGTTAGAGTTAGTGCTCCGGGGGTTGGGTTTAGGGTTACGGGGTTTGAGCTTGGGGTTAGGGGGTTTGGCGGTTTGGCCTTAGGGGGTTGGGGTTGGGGTTATGGTTAGGGCTTAGTGTCAGGATGCAGGTTCAGAATTCTGGGTCGAGGGTCGGGGTCAGCGGTCAGGCGTCGGGCTCGGGTGCTTAGGGTGTAGGCTCAGGGTTTTAGGGTTAGGCCTTTAGGGTTAGGGTGTTGGGGGTCAGGCTTTGGGTCATTGTTAGGGTTAGGGCGGTTAGGGTGAGGGTTGCTGGGCTTAGCATTGGGGGTTGGGCTTGGGCTTAGAGCTGGGTGTTGGGATTAGGGCTAGAGGTGTTGGGGTTAGCGTTAGCGGGTTGGGTTAGGGGTGTTGGGGAGGCGTTCAGTGCGTTGGGTGGTTAGAGTGCGGGGGTTGGGGGGGTTAGGGTTCAGTGTTAGGTTTTAGGGTCAGGGTCAAGTTCAGGGCTTAGGGTTAGGTTTTGTCTTTGGGGTTCGGGCCTAGGGCTGGGGTCAGGGCTTGGGGTTGGGGTGAGGGTTTTGGGTTAGGATTTAGGTTCTAGGTTTAGGTTCCGGGTCCGAGCCAGGGTCAGGGATCAGGGTCAGGGTCAAGGGTCGGCGGTTGGGGTCGAGTGGGTTAGGGTTTGGGAGTTAGCGGTTTATGGTTTCCTTTTGGCGACGTCCCCCCGGGCTCGATGAATAGCTGTTTTCAGCGGCCCCTGAAGCGCCTCTCGCTGCGGTCGTTCGTCTCTTGTCCGACGGGGAGTGCACGCATGCCTCTCGGCTTGGTGGACAAAAACGCCCTCACCCTGTTGGTGCAGTCAAGGGAGGCGGGACTTGTCCCCTCGTGAGGTACTCCTGGCCCAGGCCCGGTCCCACGCGTGAGGGGCCGTTTGGTTGTATGTGGCCGTGGAATGCGCAAGGGTTGCTCCGGTTGGGATAGAAGTGTCTGGGGCCTTCCGTGACCCTGGGTAGTCGTTGGATTCTGGCTCCCCTATGTGCCTCTGCCACGCCACTGTCCGCACCTCCACCACCCACCGTAGTCTTCCGTCTGGCCCTCTTTGCACACGTCAGCACCCCACCCCGGGCCCCAACTCGCTTGATACTCCCGTTCTGCTTTTTCAGCCCCCGACACCTACGGATGCAACGACACAGGCGGGAGTTGTCGGAGATGTCGTGACGGCTCCGTTGGCGCTGTATTCCTGAGTCTGCCAGGAGCCCGGGGACCAATCGCTAATGCTGTCGTGTCTGCGAGTCACGGGGCGGCCGTGCGCGGTTGCTCGCGCCTACGCTAAATTTTGCTCTGTCCGACGTTGCTCCCCAGAGCTTCGCGGACGGGCCCTCAGCCCCGTTTGTCTAGGACTCTCGTCGCTGCCCCGATTACTTCACTCGGTTGCCCTCCTTCACCCGTATGGACGAGCGCAGCACTGAGTGTTTTTCTCACAGACGATTCAGATCGTCAGATACTTCAGGTCCAGGTCCCATCTGCCCAAGCGAAGTTTCAGCTTCCACGCAGTTTCTGAAGTCGGCCGTTACGGATCTCTCCTTTGTGTCATGTGGTAGTATCCTTTGTCTTGCGTCACGTCCTCCGGTGTCGTGCCAAGTCGGACTGTGCCGCCTTGTGGTGTGTGGTACATCCATAGGATGGAGTAGTATTCAGCGGTGAAAGGATGCCATGAGGGGTTAGAGATTTAGGGTTCAGGCTCTGGGTCACGTTTAGGGTTAGGGCGGTTAGGGTTTGGGTCGTTGGGGTTAAGGCTAAGGGGTGTGGGTGGGGCTGGGTTTGGGGGGGTTTGGTGTTGGGGGTTTGGTGTTGGGGCGAGGGCGGTTTGGGTTGTGGTTAGGGTGTTGGCCTTGAGCTTAGGGGTCTGGGGCTAGGGTTCGGGGGTTTGGGGTCGGGGCAGGGGTGTTGGGGTTTTGGTTGGGGTTTTGGTTGGGGTTTTGGGGTGTTTAGGGTTGGGGGCTGGAGTGGTTGGGGTTCAGGGTTAGGTGGAGGGTTGATGAAAGTTCCGTTTTAGGTTTAGGGTTGAGGGTTAGGGCTTAGGGCTAGGGCTAGGGTTAGGGGTTATGGGTTGAGGTTAGGGTTAGGGTTAGAGTTAGTGCTCCGGGGGTTGGGTTTAGGGTTACGGGGTTTGAGCTTGGGGTTAGGGGGTTTGGCGGTTTGGCCTTAGGGGGTTGGGGTTGGGGTTAGGGTTAGGGCTTAGGGTCAGGATGCAGGGTCAGAATTCTGGGTCGAGGGTCGGGGTCAGCGGTCAGGCGTCGGGCTCGGGTGCTTAGGGTGTAGGCTCAGGGTTTTAGGGTTAGGCCTTTAGGGTTAGGGTTTTGGGGGTCAGGCTTTGGGTCATTGTTAGGGTTAGGGCGGTTAGGGTGAGGGTTGCTGGGCTTAGGATTGGGGGTTGGGCTTGGGCTTAGAGCTGGGGGTTGGAATTAGGGCTAGAGGTGTTGGGGTTAGCGTTAGCGGGTTAGGTTTGCGGTGTTGGGAAGGGGTTTAGGGCGTTGGGTGGTTAGAGTGCGGGGGTTGGGGGGGTTAGGGTTCAGTGTTAGGTTTTAGGGTCAGGGTCAAGTTGAGGGCTTAGGGTTAGGTTTTGGCTTTGGGGTTCGGGCCTAGGGCTGGGGTCAGGGCTTGGGGTTGGGGTGAGGGTTTTGGGTTAGGATTTAGGTTCTAGGTTTAGGTTCCGGGTCCGAGCCAGGGTCAGGGATCAGGGTCAGGGTCAAGGGTCGGCGGTTGGGGTCGAGTGGGTTAGGGTTTGGGGGTTAGCGGTTTATGGTTTCCTTTTGGCGACGTCCCCCCGGGCTCGATGAATAGATGTTTTCAGCGGCCCCTGAAGCGCCTCTCGCTGCGGTCGTTCGTCTCTTGTCCGATGGGGGAGTGCACGCATGCCTCTCGGCTTGGTGGACAAAAACGCCCTCACCCTGTTGGTGCAGTCAAGGGAGGCGGGACTTGTCCCCTCGTGAGGTACTCCTGGCCCAGGCCCGGTCCCACGCGTGAGGGGCCGTTTGGTTGTATGTGGCCGTGGAATGCGCAAGGGTTGCTCCGGTTGGGATAGAAGTGTCTGGGGCCTTCCGTGACCCTGGGTAGTCGTTGGATTCTGGCTCCCCTATGTGCCTCTGCCACGCCACTGTCCGCACCTCCACCACCCACCGTAGTCTTCCGTCTGGCCCTCTTTGCACACGTCAGCACCCCACCCCGGGCCCCAACTCGCTTGATACTCCCGTTCTGCTTTTTCAGCCCCCGACACCTACGGATGCAACGACACAGGCGGGAGTTGTCGGAGATGTCGTGACGGCTCCGTTGGCGCTGTATTCCTGAGTCTGCCAGGAGCCCGGGGACCAATCGCTAATGCTGTCGTGTCTGCGAGTCACGGGGCGGCCGTGCGCGGTTGCTCGCGCCTACGCTAAATTTTGCTCTGTCCGACGTTGCTCCCCAGAGCTTCGCGGACGGGCCCTCAGCCCCGTTTGTCTAGGACTCTCGTCGCTGCCCCGATTACTTCACTCGGTTGCCCTCCTTCACCCGTATGGACGAGCGCAGCACTGAGTGTTTTTCTCACAGACGATTCAGATCGTCAGATACTTCAGGTCCAGGTCCCATCTGCCCAAGCGAAGTTTCAGCTTCCACGCAGTTTCTGAAGTCGGCCGTTACGGATCTCTCCTTTGTGTCATGTGGTAGTATCCTTTGTCTTGCGTCACGTCCTCCGGTGTCGTGCCAAGTCGGACTGTGCCGCCTTGTGGTGTGTGGTACATCCATAGGATGGAGTAGTATTCAGCGGTGAAAGGATGCCATGAGGGGTTAGAGATTTAGGGTTCAGGCTCTGGGTCACGTTTAGGGTTAGGGCGGTTAGGGTTTGGGTCGTTGGGGTTAAGGCTAAGGGGTGTGGGTGGGGCTGGGTTTGGGGGGGTTTGGTGTTGGGGGTTTGGTGTTGGGGCGAGGGCGGTTTGGGTTGTGGTTAGGGTGTTGGCCTTGAGCTTAGGGGTCTGGGGCTAGGGTTCGGGGGTTTGGGGTCGGGGCAGGGGTGTTGGGGTTTTGGTTGGGGTTTTGGGGTGTTTAGGGTTGGGGGCTGGAGTGGTTGGGGTTCAGGGTTAGGTGGAGGGTTGATGAAAGTTCCGTTTTAGGTTTAGGGTTGAGGGTTAGGGCTTAGGGCTAGGGCTAGGGTTAGGGGTTATGGGTTGAGGTTAGGGTTAGGGTTAGAGTTAGTGCTCCGGGGGTTGGGTTTAGGGTTACGGGGTTTGAGCTTGGGGTTAGGGGGTTTGGCGGTTTGGCCTTAGGGGGTTGGGGTTGGGGTTAGGGTTAGGGCTTAGGGTCAGGATGCAGGGTCAGAATTCTGGGTCGAGGGTCGGGGTCAGCGGTCAGGCGTCGGGCTCGGGTGCTTAGGGTGTAGGCTCAGGGTTTTAGGGTTAGGCCTTTAGGGTTAGGGTTTTGGGGGTCAGGCTTTGGGTCATTGTTAGGGTTAGGGCGGTTAGGGTGAGGGTTGCTGGGCTTAGGATTGGGGGTTGGGCTTGGGCTTAGAGCTGGGGGTTGGAATTAGGGCTAGAGGTGTTGGGGTTAGCGTTAGCGGGTTAGGTTTGCGGTGTTGGGAAGGGGTTTAGGGCGTTGGGTGGTTAGAGTGCGGGGGTTGGGGGGGTTAGGGTTCAGTGTTAGGTTTTAGGGTCAGGGTCAAGTTGAGGGCTTAGGGTTAGGTTTTGGCTTTGGGGTTCGGGCCTAGGGCTGGGGTCAGGGCTTGGGGTTGGGGTGAGGGTTTTGGGTTAGGATTTAGGTTCTAGGTTTAGGTTCCGGGTCCGAGCCAGGGTCAGGGATCAGGGTCAGGGTCAAGGGTCGGCGGTTGGGGTCGAGTGGGTTAGGGTTTGGGGGTTAGCGGTTTATGGTTTCCTTTTGGCGACGTCCCCCCGGGCTCGATGAATAGATGTTTTCAGCGGCCCCTGAAGCGCCTCTCGCTGCGGTCGTTCGTCTCTTGTCCGACGGGGAGTGCACGCATGCCTCTCGGCTTGGTGGACAAAAACGCCCTCACCCTGTTGGTGCAGTCAAGGGAGGCGGGACTTGTCCCCTCGTGAGGTACTCCTGGCCCAGGCCCGGTCCCACGCGTGAGGGGCCGTTTGGTTGTATGTGGCCGTGGAATGCGCAAGGGTTGCTCCGGTTGGGATAGAAGTGTCTGGGGCCTTCCGTGACCCTGGGTAGTCGTTGGATTCTGGCTCCCCTATGTGCCTCTGCCACGCCACTGTCCGCACCTCCACCACCCACCGTAGTCTTCCGTCTGGCCCTCTTTGCACACGTCAGCACCCCACCCCGGGCCCCAACTCGCTTGATACTCCCGTTCTGCTTTTTCAGCCCCCGACACCTACGGATGCAACGACACAGGCGGGAGTTGTCGGAGATGTCGTGACGGCTCCGTTGGCGCTGTATTCCTGAGTCTGCCAGGAGCCCGGGGACCAATCGCTAATGCTGTCGTGTCTGCGAGTCACGGGGCGGCCGTGCGCGGTTGCTCGCGCCTACGCTAAATTTTGCTCTGTCCGACGTTGCTCCCCAGAGCTTCGCGGACGGGCCCTCAGCCCCGTTTGTCTAGGACTCTCGTCGCTGCCCCGATTACTTCACTCGGTTGCCCTCCTTCACCCGTATGGACGAGCGCAGCACTGAGTGTTTTTCTCACAGACGATTCAGATCGTCAGATACTTCAGGTCCAGGTCCCATCTGCCCAAGCGAAGTTTCAGCTTCCACGCAGTTTCTGAAGTCGGCCGTTACGGATCTCTCCTTTGTGTCATGTGGTAGTATCCTTTGTCTTGCGTCACGTCCTCCGGTGTCGTGCCAAGTGGGACTGTGCCGCCTTGTGGTGTGTGGTACATCCATAGGATGGAGTAGTATTCAGCGGTGAAAGGATGCCATGAGGGGTTAGAGATTTAGGGTTCAGGCTCTGGGTCACGTTTAGGGTTAGGGCGGTTAGGGTTTGGGTCGTTGGGGTTAAGGCTAAGGGGTGTGGGTGGGGCTGGGTTTGGGGGGGTTTGGTGTTGGGGGTTTGGTGTTGGGGCGAGGGCGGTTTGGGTTGTGGTTAGGGTGTTGGCCTTGAGCTTAGGGGTCTGGGGCTAGGATTCGGGGGTTTGGGGTCGGGGCAGGGGTGTTGGGGTTTTGGTTGGGGTTTTGGGGTGTTTAGGGTTGGGGGCTGGAGTGGTTGGGGTTCAGGGTTAGGTGGAGGGTTGATGAAAGTTCCGTTTTAGGTTTAGGGTTGAGGGTTAGGGCTTAGGGCTAGGGCTAGGGTTAGGGGTTATGGGTTGAGGTTAGGGTTAGGGTTAGAGTTAGTGCTCCGGGGGTTGGGTTTAGGGTTACGGGGTTTGAGCTTGGGGTTAGGGGGTTTGGCGGTTTGGCCTTAGGGGGTTGGGGTTGGGGTTAGGGTTAGGGCTTAGGGTCAGGATGCAGGGTCAGAATTCAGGGTCGAGGGTCGGGGTCAGCGGTCAGGCGTCGGGCTCGGGTGCTTAGGGTGTAGGCTCAGGGTTTTAGGGTTAGGCCTTTAGGGTTAGGGTTTTGGGGGTCAGGCTTTGGGTCATTGTTAGGGTTAGGGCGGTTAGGGTGAGGGTTGCTGGGCTTAGGATTGGGGGTTGGGCTTGGGCTTAGAGCTGGGGGTTGGAATTAGGGCTAGAAGTGTTGGGGTTAGCGTTAGCGGGTAAGGTTTGCGGTGTTGGGGAGGGGTTCAGGGCGTTGGGTGGTTAGAGTGCGGGGGTTGGGGGGGTTAGGGTTCAGTGTTAGGTTTTAGGGTCAGGGTCAAGTTCAGGGCTTAGGGTTAGGTTTTGGCTTTGGGGTTCGGGCCTAGGGCTGGGGTCAGGGCTTGGGGTTGGGGTGAGGGTTTCGGGTTAGGATTTAGTTTCCAGGTTTAGGTTCCGGGTCCGAGCCAGGGTCAGGGTTCAGAGTTAGGGTAAAGGGTCGGCGGTTGGGGTCGAGTGGGTTAGGGTTTGGGGGTTAGCGGTTTATGGTTTCCTTTTGGTGACTTCCCCACGGGCTCGATGAATAGCTGTTTTCAGCGGCCCCTGAAGCGCCTCTCGCTGCGGTCGTTCGTCTCTTGTCCGACGGGGGAGTGCACGCATGCCTCTCGGCTTGGTGGACAAAAACGCCCTCACCCTGTTGGTGCAGTCAAGGGAGGCGGGACTTGTCCCCTCGTGAGGTACTCCTGGCCCAGGCCCGGTCCCACGCGTGAGGGGCCGTTTGGTTGTATGTGGCCGTGGAATGCGCAAGGGTTGCTCCGGTTGGGATAGAAGTGTCTGGGGCCTTCCGTGACCCTGGGTAGTCGTTGGATTCTGGCTCCCCTATGTGCCTCTGCCACGCCACTGTCCGCACCTCCACCACCCACCGTAGTCTTCCGTCTGGCCCTCTTTGCACACGTCAGCACCCCACCCCGGGCCCCAACTCGCTTGATACTCCCGTTCTGCTTTTTCAGCCCCCGACACCTACGGATGCAACGACACAGGCGGGAGTTGTCGGAGATGTCGTGACGGCTCCGTTGGCGCTGTATTCCTGAGTCTGCCAGGAGCCCGGGGACCAATCGCTAATGCTGTCGTGTCTGCGAGTCACGGGGCGGCCGTGCGCGGTTGCTCGCGCCTACGCTAAATTTTGCTCTGTCCGACGTTGCTCCCCAGAGCTTCGCGGACGGGCCCTCAGCCCCGTTTGTCTAGGACTCTCGTCGCTGCCCCGATTACTTCACTCGGTTGCCCTCCTTCACCCGTATGGACGAGCGCAGCACTGAGTGTTTTTCTCACAGACGATTCAGATCGTCAGATACTTCAGGTCCAGGTCCCATCTGCCCAAGCGAAGTTTCAGCTTCCACGCAGTTTCTGAAGTCGGCCGTTACGGATCTCTCCTTTGTGTCATGTGGTAGTATCCTTTGTCTTGCGTCACGTCCTCCGGTGTCGTGCCAAGTCGGACTGTGCCGCCTTGTGGTGTGTGGTACATCCATAGGATGGAGTAGTATTCAGCGGTGAAAGGATGCCATGAGGGGTTAGAGATTTAGGGTTCAGGCTCTGGGTCACGTTTAGGGTTAGGGCGGTTAGGGTTTGGGTCGTTGAGGTTAAGGCTAAGGGGTGTGGGTGGGGCTGGGTTTGGGGGGGTTTGGTGTTGGGGGTTTGGTGTTGGGGCGAGGGCGGTTTGGGTTGTGGTTAGGGTGTTGGCCTTGAGCTTAGGGGTCTGGGGCTAGGATTCGGGGGTTTGGGGTCGGGGCAGGGGTGTTGGGGTTTTGGTTGGGGTTTTGGGGTGTTTAGGGTTGGGGGCTGGAGTGGTTGCGGTTCAGGGTTAGGTGGAGGGTTGATGAAAGTTCCGTTTTAGGTTTAGGGTTGAGGGTTAGGGCTTAGGGCTAGGGCTAGGGTTAGGGGTTATGGGTTGAGGTTAGGGTTAGGGTTAGAGTTAGTGCTCCGGGGGTTGGGTTTAGGGTTACGGGGTTTGAGCTTGGGGTTAGGGGGTTTGGCGGTTTGGCCTTAGGGGGTTGGGGTTGGGGTTAGGGTTAGGGCTTAGGGTCAGGATGCAGGGTCAGAATTCTGGGTCGAGGGTCGGGGTCAGCGGTCAGGCGTCGGGCTCGGGTGCTTAGGGTGTAGGCTCAGGGTTTTAGGGTTAGGCCTTTAGGGTTAGGGTTTTGGGGGTCAGGCTTTGGGTCATTGTTAGGGTTAGGGCGGTTAGGGTGAGGGTTGCTGGGCTTAGGATTGGGGGTTGGGCTTGGGCTTAGAGCTGGGTGTTGGAATTAGGGCTAGAAGTGTTGGGGTTAGCGTTAGCGGGTTAGGTTTGCGGTGTTGGGGAGGGGTTCAGGGCGTTGGGTGGTTAGAGTGCGGGGGTTGGGGGGGTTAGGGTTCAGTGTTAGGTTTTAGGGTCAGGGTCAAGTTCAGGGCTTAGGGTTAGGTTTTGGCTTTGGGGTTCGGGCCTAGGGCTGGGGTCAGGGCTTGGGGTTGGGGTGAGGGTTTCGGGTTAGGATTTAGTTTCCAGGTTTAGGTTCCGGGTCCGAGCCAGGGTCAGGGTTCAGAGTTAGGGTAAAGGGTCGGCGGTTGGGGTCGAGTGGGTTAGGGTTTGGGGGTTAGCGGTTTATGGTTTCCTTTTGGTGACTTCCCCACGGGCTCGATGAATAGCTGTTTTCAGCGGCCCCTGAAGCGCCTCTCGCTGCGGTCGTTCGTCTCTTGTCCGACGGGGGAGTGCACGCATGCCTCTCGGCTTGGTGGACAAAAACGCCCTCACCCTGTTGGTGCAGTCAAGGGAGGCGGGACTTGTCCCCTCGTGAGGTACTCCTGGCCCAGGCCCGGTCCCACGCGTGAGGGGCCGTTTGGTTGTATGTGGCCGTGGAATGCGCAAGGGTTGCTCCGGTTGGGATAGAAGTGTCTGGGGCCTTCCGTGACCCTGGGTAGTCGTTGGATTCTGGCTCCCCTATGTGCCTCTGCCACGCCACTGTCCGCACCTCCACCACCCACCGTAGTCTTCCGTCTGGCCCTCTTTGCACACGTCAGCACCCCACCCCGGGCCCCAACTCGCTTGATACTCCCGTTCTGCTTTTTCAGCCCCCGACACCTACGGATGCAACGACACAGGCGGGAGTTGTCGGAGATGTCGTGACGGCTCCGTTGGCGCTGTATTCCTGAGTCTGCCAGGAGCCCGGGGACCAATCGCTAATGCTGTCGTGTCTGCGAGTCACGGGGCGGCCGTGCGCGGTTGCTCGCGCCTACGCTAAATTTTGCTCTGTCCGACGTTGCTCCCCAGAGCTTCGCGGACGGGCCCTCAGCCCCGTTTGTCTAGGACTCTCGTCGCTGCCCCGATTACTTCACTCGGTTGCCCTCCTTCACCCGTATGGACGAGCGCAGCACTGAGTGTTTTTCTCACAGACGATTCAGATCGTCAGATACTTCAGGTCCAGGTCCCATCTGCCCAAGCGAAGTTTCAGCTTCCACGCAGTTTCTGAAGTCGGCCGTTACGGATCTCTCCTTTGTGTCATGTGGTAGTATCCTTTGTCTTGCGTCACGTCCTCCGGTGTCGTGCCAAGTCGGACTGTGCCGCCTTGTGGTGTGTGGTACATCCATAGGATGGAGTAGTATTCAGCGGTGAAAGGATGCCATGAGGGGTTAGAGATTTAGGGTTCAGGCTCTGGGTCACGTTTAGGGTTAGGGCGGTTAGGGTTTGGGTCGTTGAGGTTAAGGCTAAGGGGTGTGGGTGGGGCTGGGTTTGGGGGGGTTTGGTGTTGGGGGTTTGGTGTTGGGGCGAGGGCGGTTTGGGTTGTGGTTAGGGTGTTGGCCTTGAGCTTAGGGGTCTGGGGCTAGGATTCGGGGGTTTGGGGTCGGGGCAGGGGTGTTGGGGTTTTGGTTGGGGTTTTGGGGTGTTTAGGGTTGGGGGCTGGAGTGGTTGCGGTTCAGGGTTAGGTGGAGGGTTGATGAAAGTTCCGTTTTAGGTTTAGGGTTGAGGGTTAGGGCTTAGGGCTAGGGCTAGGGTTAGGGGTTATGGGTTGAGGTTAGGGTTAGGGTTAGAGTTAGTGCTCCGGGGGTTGGGTTTAGGGTTACGGGGTTTGAGCTTGGGGTTAGGGGGTTTGGCGGTTTGGCCTTAGGGGGTTGGGGTTGGGGTTAGGGTTAGGGCTTAGGGTCAGGATGCAGGGTCAGAATTCTGGGTCGAGGGTCGGGGTCAGCGGTCAGGCGTCGGGCTCGGGTGCTTAGGGTGTAGGCTCAGGGTTTTAGGGTTAGGCCTTTAGGGTTAGGGTTTTGGGGGTCAGGCTTTGGGTCATTGTTAGGGTTAGGGCGGTTAGGGTGAGGGTTGCTGGGCTTAGGATTGGGGGTTGGGCTTGGGCTTAGAGCTGGGGGTTGGGATTAGGGCTAGAGGTGTTGGGGTTAGCGTTAGCGGGTTGGGTTAGGGGTGTTGGGGAGGGGTTCAGGGCGTTGGGTGGTTAGAGTGCGGGGGTTGGGGGGGTTAGGGTTCAGTGTTAGGTTTTAGGGTCAGGGTCAAGTTCAGGGCTTAGGGTTAGGTTTTGGCTTTGGGGTTCGGGCCTAGGGCTGGGGTCAGGGCTTGGGGTTCGGGTGAGGGTTTCGGGTTAGGATTTAGGTTCCAGGTTTAGGTTCCGGGTCCGAGCCAGGGTCAGGGATCAGGGTCAGGGTCAAGGGTCGGCGGTTGGGGTCGAGTGGGTTAGGGTTTGGGGGTTAGCGGTTTATGGTTTCCTTTTGGCGACGTCCCCCAGGGCTCGATGAATAGATGTTTTCAGCGGCCCCTGAAGCGCCTCTCGCTGCGGTCGTTCGTCTCTTGTCCGACGGGGAGTGCACGCATGCCTCTCGGCTTGGTGGACAAAAACGCCCTCACCCTGTTGGTGCAGTCAAGGGAGGCGGGACTTGTCCCCTCGTGAGGTACTCCTGGCCCAGGCCCGGTCCCACGCGTGAGGGGCCGTTTGGTTGTATGTGGCCGTGGAATGCGCAAGGGTTGCTCCGGTTGGGATAGAAGTGTCTGGGGCCTTCCGTGACCCTGGGTAGTCGTTGGATTCTGGCTCCCCTATGTGCCTCTGCCACGCCACTGTCCGCACCTCCACCACCCACCGTAGTCTTCCGTCTGGCCCTCTTTGCACACGTCAGCACCCCACCCCGGGCCCCAACTCGCTTGATACTCCCGTTCTGCTTTTTCAGCCCCCGACACCTACGGATGCAACGACACAGGCGGGAGTTGTCGGAGATGTCGTGACGGCTCCGTTGGCGCTGTATTCCTGAGTCTGCCAGGAGCCCGGGGACCAATCGCTAATGCTGTCGTGTCTGCGAGTCACGGGGCGGCCGTGCGCGGTTGCTCGCGCCTACGCTAAATTTTGCTCTGTCCGACGTTGCTCCCCAGAGCTTCGCGGACGGGCCCTCAGCCCCGTTTGTCTAGGACTCTCGTCGCTGCCCCGATTACTTCACTCGGTTGCCCTCCTTCACCCGTATGGACGAGCGCAGCACTGAGTGTTTTTCTCACAGACGATTCAGATCGTCAGATACTTCAGGTCCAGGTCCCATCTGCCCAAGCGAAGTTTCAGCTTCCACGCAGTTTCTGAAGTCGGCCGTTACGGATCTCTCCTTTGTGTCATGTGGTAGTATCCTTTGTCTTGCGTCACGTCCTCCGGTGTCGTGCCAAGTCGGACTGTGCCGCCTTGTGGTGTGTGGTACATCCATAGGATGGAGTAGTATTCAGCGGTGAAAGGATGCCATGAGGGGTTAGAGATTTAGGGTTCAGGCTCTGGGTCACGTTTAGGGTTAGGGCGGTTAGGGTTTGGGTCGTTGGGGTTAAGGATAAGGGGTGTGGGTGGGGCTGGGTTTGGGGGGATTTGGTGTTGGGGGTTTGGTGTTGGGGCGAGGGCGGTTTGGGTTGTGGTTAGGGTGTTGGCCTTGAGCTTAGGGGTCTGGGGCTAGGGTTCGGGGGTTTGGGGTCGGGGCAGGGGTGTTGGGGTTTTGGTTGGGGTTTTGGGGTGTTTAGGGTTGGGGGCTGGAGTGGTTGGGGTTCAGGGTTAGGTGGAGGGTTGATGAAAGTTCCGTTTTAGGTTTAGGGTTGAGGGTTAGGGCTTAGGGCTAGGGCTAGGGTTAGGGGTTATGGGTTGAGGTTAGGGTTAGGGTTAGAGTTAGTGCTCCGGGGGTTGGGTTTAGGGTTACGGGGTTTGAGCTTGGGGTTAGGGGGTTTGGCGGTTTGGCCTTAGGGGGTTGGGGTTGGGGTTAGGGTTAGGGCTTAGGGTCAGGATGCAGGGTCAGAATTCTGGGTCGAGGGTCGGGGTCAGCGGTCAGGCGTCGGGCTCGGGTGCTTAGGGTGTAGGCTCAGGGTTTTAGGGTTAGGCCTTTAGGGTTAGGGTTTTAGGGGTCAGGCTTTGGGTCATTGTTAGGGTTAGGGCGGTTAGGGTGAGGGTTGCTGGGCTTAGGATTGGGGGTTGGGCTTGGGCTTAGAGCTGGGGGTTGGAATTAGGGCTAGAAGTGTTGGGGTTAGCGTTAGCGGGTTAGGTTTGCGGTGTTGGGGAGGGGTTTAGGGCGTTGGGTGGTTAGAGTGCGGGGGTTGGGGGGTTAGGGTTCAGTGTTAGGTTTTAGGGTCAGGGTCAAGTTCAGGGCTTAGGGTTAGGTTTTGGCTTTGGGGTTCGGGCCTAGGGCTGGGGTCAGGGCTTGGGGTTGGGGTGAGGGTTTCGGGTTAGGATTTAGGTTCCAGGTTTAGGTTCCGGGTCCGAGCCAGGGTCAGGGATCAGGGTCAGGGTCAAGGGTCGGCGGTTGGGGTCGAGTGGGTTAGGGTTTGGGGGTTAGCGGTTTATGGTTTCCTTTTGGCGACGTCCCCCCGGGCTCGATGAATAGATGTTTTCAGCGGCCCCTGAAGCGCCTCTCGCTGCGGTCGTTCGTCTCTTGTCCGACGGGGAGTGCACGCATGCCTCTCGGCTTGGTGGACAAAAACGCCCTCACCCTGTTGGTGCAGTCAAGGGAGGCGGGACTTGTCCCCTCGTGAGGTACTCCTGGCCCAGGCCCGGTCCCACGCGTCAGGGGCCGTTTGGTTGTATGTGGCCGTGGAATGCGCAAGGGTTGCTCCGGTTGGGATAGAAGTGTCTGGGGCCTTCCGTGACCCTGGGTAGTCGTTGGATTCTGGCTCCCCTATGTGCCTCTGCCACGCCACTGTCCGCACCTCCACCACCCACCGTAGTCTTCCGTCTGGCCCTCTTTGCACACGTCAGCACCCCACCCCGGGCCCCAACTCGCTTGATACTCCCGTTCTGCTTTTTCAGCCCCCGACACCTACGGATGCAACGACACAGGCGGGAGTTGTCGGAGATGTCGTGACGGCTCCGTTGGCGCTGTATTCCTGAGTCTGCCAGGAGCCCGGGGACCAATCGCTAATGCTGTCGTGTCTGCGAGTCACGGGGCGGCCGTGCGCGGTTGCTCGCGCCTACGCTAAATTTTGCTCTGTCCGACGTTGCTCCCCAGAGCTTCGCGGACGGGCCCTCAGCCCCGTTTGTCTAGGACTCTCGTCGCTGCCCCGATTACTTCACTCGGTTGCCCTCCTTCACCCGTATGGACGAGCGCAGCACTGAGTGTTTTTCTCACAGACGATTCAGATCGTCAGATACTTCAGGTCCAGGTCCCATCTGCCCAAGCGAAGTTTCAGCTTCCACGCAGTTTCTGAAGTCGGCCGTTACGGATCTCTCCTTTGTGTCATGTGGTAGTATCCTTTGTCTTGCGTCACGTCCTCCGGTGTCGTGCCAAGTGGGACTGTGCCGCCTTGTGGTGTGTGGTACATCCATAGGATGGAGTAGTATTCAGCGGTGAAAGGATGCCATGAGGGGTTAGAGATTTAGGGTTCAGGCTCTGGGTCACGTTTAGGGTTAGGGCGGTTAGGGTTTGGGTCGTTGGGGTTAAGGTTAAGGGGTGTGGGGGGGGCTGGGTTTGGGGGGGTTTGGTGTTGGGGGTTTGGTGTTGGGGCGAGGGCGGTTTGGGTTGTGGTTAGGGTGTTGGCCTTGAGCTTAGGGGTCTGGGGCTAGGGTTCGGGGGTTTGGGGTCGGGGCAGGGGTGTTGGGGTTTTGGTTGGGGTTTTGGGGTGTTTAGGGTTGGGGGCTGGAGTGGTTGGGGTTCAGGGTTAGGTGGAGGGTTGATGAAAGTTCCGTTTTAGGTTTAGGGTTGAGGGTTAGGGCTTAGGGCTAGGGCTAGGGTTAGGGGTTATGGGTTGAGGTTAGGGTTAGGGTTAGAGTTAGTGCTCCGGGGGTTGGGTTTAGGGTTACGGGGGTTGAGCTTGGGGTTAGGGGGTTTGGCGGTTTGGCCTTAGGGGGTTGGGGTTGGGGTTAGGGTTAGGGCTTAGGGTCAGGATGCAGGGTCAGAATTCAGGGTCGAGGGTCGGGGTCAGCGGTCAGGCGTCGGGCTCGGGTGCTTAGGGTGTAGGCTCAGGGTTTTAGGGTTAGGCCTTTAGGGTTAGGGTTTTGGGGTTCAGGCTTTGGGTCATTGTTAGGGTTAGGGCGGTTAGGGTGAGGGTTGCTGGGTTTAGGATTGGGGGTTGGGCTTGGGCTTAGAGCTGGGGGTTGGGATTAGGGCTAGAGGTGTTGGGGTTAGCGATAGCGGGTTGGGTTAGGGGTGTTGGGGAGGGGTTCAGGGCGTTGGGTGGTTAGAGTGCGGGGGTTGGGGGGGTTAGGGTTCAGTGTTAGGTTTTAGGGTCAGGGTCAAGTTGAGGGCTTAGGGTTAGGTTTTGGCTTTGGGGTTCGGGCCTAGGGCTGGGGTCAGGGCTTGGGGTTGGGGTGAGGGTTTCGGGTTAGGATTTAGGTTCCAGGTTTAGGTTCCGGGTCCGAGCCAGGGTCAGGGATCAGGGTCAGGGTCAAGGGTCGGCGGTTGGGGTCGAGTGGGTTAGGGTTTGGGGGTTAGCGGTTTATGGTTTCCTTTTGGCGACGTCCCCCCGGGCTCGATGAATAGATGTTTTCAGCGGCCCCTGAAGCGCCTCTCGCTGCGGTCGTTCGTCTCTTGTCCGACGGGGAGTGCACGCATGCCTCTCGGCTTGGTGGACAAAAACGCCCTCACCCTGTTGGTGCAGTCAAGGGAGGCGGGACTTGTCCCCTCGTGAGGTACTCCTGGCCCAGGCCCGGTCCCACGCGTGAGGGGCCGTTTGGTTGTATGTGGCCGTGGAATGCGCAAGGGTTGCTCCGGTTGGGATAGAAGTGTCTGGGGCCTTCCGTGACCCTGGGTAGTCGTTGGATTCTGGCTCCCCTATGTGCCTCTGCCACGCCACTGTCCGCACCTCCACCACCCACCGTAGTCTTCCGTCTGGCCCTCTTTGCACACGTCAGCACCCCACCCCGGGCCCCAACTCGCTTGATACTCCCGTTCTGCTTTTTCAGCCCCCGACACCTACGGATGCAACGACACAGGCGGGAGTTGTCGGAGATGTCGTGACGGCTCCGTTGGCGCTGTATTCCTGAGTCTGCCAGGAGCCCGGGGACCAATCGCTAATGCTGTCGTGTCTGCGAGTCACGGGGCGGCCGTGCGCGGTTGCTCGCGCCTACGCTAAATTTTGCTCTGTCCGACGTTGCTCCCCAGAGCTTCGCGGACGGGCCCTCAGCCCCGTTTGTCTAGGACTCTCGTCGCTGCCCCGATTACTTCACTCGGTTGCCCTCCTTCACCCGTATGGACGAGCGCAGCACTGAGTGTTTTTCTCACAGACGATTCAGATCGTCAGATACTTCAGGTCCAGGTCCCATCTGCCCAAGCGAAGTTTCAGCTTCCACGCAGTTTCTGAAGTCGGCCGTTACGGATCTCTCCTTTGTGTCATGTGGTAGTATCCTTTGTCTTGCGTCACGTCCTCCGGTGTCGTGCCAAGTGGGACTGTGCCGCCTTGTGGTGTGTGGTACATCCATAGGATGGAGTAGTATTCAGCGGTGAAAGGATGCCATGAGGGGTTAGAGATTTAGGGTTCAGGCTCTGGGTCACGTTTAGGGTTAGGGCGGTTAGGGTTTGGGTCGTTGGGGTTAAGGTTAAGGGGTGTGGGGGGGCTGGGTTTGGGGGGGTTTTGTGTTGGGGGTTTGGTGTTGGGGCGAGGGCGAGGGCGGTTTGGGTTGTGGTTAGGGTGTTGGCCTTGAGCTTAGGGGTCTGGGGCTAGGGTTCGGGGGTTTGGGGTCGGGGCAGGGGTGTTGGGGTTTTGGTTGGGGTTTTGGGGTGTTTAGGGTTGGGGGCTGGAGTGGTTGCGGTTCAGGGTTAGGTGGAGGGTTGATGAAAGTTCCGTTTTAGGTTTAGGGTTGAGGGTTAGGGCTTAGGGCTAGGGCTAGGGTTAGGGGTTATGGGTTGAGGTTAGGGTTAGGGTTAGAGTTAGTGCTCCGGGGGTTGGGTTTAGGGTTACGGGGTTTGAGCTTGGGGTTAGGGGGTTTGGCGGTTTGGCCTTAGGGGGTTGGGGTTGGGGTTAGGGTTAGGGCTTAGGGTCAGGATGCAGGGTCAGAATTCAGGGTCGAGGGTCGGGGTCAGCGGTCAGGCGTCGGGCTCGGGTGCTTAGGGTGTAGGCTCAGGGTTTTAGGGTTAGGCCTTTAGGGTTAGGGTTTTGGGGTTCAGGCTTTGGGTCATTGTTAGGGTTAGGGCGGTTAGGGTGAGGGTTGCTGGGCTTAGGATTGGGGGTTGGGCTTGGGCTTAGAGCTGGGGGTTGGGATTAGGGCTAGAGGTGTTGGGGTTAGCGTTAGCGGGTTGGGTTAGGGGTGTTGGGGAGGGGTTCAGGGCGTTGGGTGGTTAGAGTGCGGGGGTTGGGGGGGTTAGGGTTCAGTGTTAGGTTTTAGGGTCAGGGTCAAGTTGAGGGCTTAGGGTTAGGTTTTGGCTTTGGGGTTCGGGCCTAGGGCTGGGGTCAGGGCTTGGGGTTGGGGTGAGGGTTTCGGGTTAGGATTTAGTTTCCAGGTTTAGGTTCCGGGTCCGAGCCAGGGTCAGGGTTCAGAGTTAGGGTAAAAGGTCGGCGGTTGGGGTCGAGTGGGTTAGGGTTTGGGGGTTAGCGGTTTATGGTTTCCTTTTGGTGACTTCCCCACGGGCTCGATGAATAGATGTTTTCAGCGGCCCCTGAAGCGCCTCTCGCTGCGGTCGTTCGTCTCTTGTCCGATGGGGGAGTGCACGCATGCCTCTCGGCTTGGTGGACAAAAACGCCCTCACCCTGTTGGTGCAGTCAAGGGAGGCGGGACTTGTCCCCTCGTGAGGTACTCCTGGCCCAGGCCCGGTCCCACGCGTGAGGGGCCGTTTGGTTGTATGTGGCCGTGGAATGCGCAAGGGTTGCTCCGGTTGGGATAGAAGTGTCTGGGGCCTTCCGTGACCCTGGGTAGTCGTTGGATTCTGGCTCCCCTATGTGCCTCTGCCACGCCACTGTCCGCACCTCCACCACCCACCGTAGTCTTCCGTCTGGCCCTCTTTGCACACGTCAGCACCCCACCCCGGGCCCCAACTCGCTTGATACTCCCGTTCTGCTTTTTCAGCCCCCGACACCTACGGATGCAACGACACAGGCGGGAGTTGTCGGAGATGTCGTGACGGCTCCGTTGGCGCTGTATTCCTGAGTCTGCCAGGAGCCCGGGGACCAATCGCTAATGCTGTCGTGTCTGCGAGTCACGGGGCGGCCGTGCGCGGTTGCTCGCGCCTACGCTAAATTTTGCTCTGTCCGACGTTGCTCCCCAGAGCTTCGCGGACGGGCCCTCAGCCCCGTTTGTCTAGGACTCTCGTCGCTGCCCCGATTACTTCACTCGGTTGCCCTCCTTCACCCGTATGGACGAGCGCAGCACTGAGTGTTTTTCTCACAGACGATTCAGATCGTCAGATACTTCAGGTCCAGGTCCCATCTGCCCAAGCGAAGTTTCAGCTTCCACGCAGTTTCTGAAGTCGGCCGTTACGGATCTCTCCTTTGTGTCATGTGGTAGTATCCTTTGTCTTGCGTCACGTTCTCCGGTGTCGTGCCAAGTCGGACTGTGCCGCCTTGTGGTGTGTGGTACATCCATAGGATGGAGTAGTATTCAGCGGTGAAAGGATGCCATGAGGGGTTAGAGATTTAGGGTTCAGGCTCTGGGTCACGTTTAGGGTTAGGGCGGTTAGGGTTTGGGTCGTTGGGGTTAAGGTTAAGGGGTGTGGGGGGGCTGGGTTTGGGGGGGTTTTGTGTTGGGGTTTGGTGTTGGGGCGAGGGCGGTTTGGGTTGTGGTTAGAGTGTTGGCCTTGAGCTTAGGGGTCTGGGGCTAGGGTTCGGGGGTTTGGGGTCGGGGCAGGGGTGTTGGGGTTTTGGTTGGGGTTTTGGGGTGTTTAGGGTTGGGGGCTGGAGTGGTTGGGGTTCAGGGTTAGGTGGAGGGTTGATGAAAGTTCCGTTTTAGGTTTAGGGTTGAGGGTTAGGGCTTAGGGCTAGGGCTAGGGTTAGGGGTTATGGGTTGAGGTTAGGGTTAGGGTTAGAGTTAGTGCTCCGGGGGTTGGGTTTAGGGTTACGGGGTTTGAGCTTGGGGTTAGGGGGTTTGGCGGTTTGGCCTTAGGGGGTTGGGGTTGGGGTTAGGGTTAGGGCTTAGGGTCAGGATGCAGGGTCAGAATTCAGGGTCGAGGGTCGGGGTCAGCGGTCAGGCGTCGGGCTCGGGTGCTTAGGGTGTAGGCTCAGGGTTTTAGGGTTAGGCCTTTAGGGTTAGGGTTTTGGGGTTCAGGCTTTGGGTCATTGTTAGGGTTAGGGCGGTTAGGGTGAGGATTGCTGGGCTTAGGATTGGGGGTTGGGCTTGGGCTTAGAGCTGGGTGTTGGGATTAGGGCTAGAGGTGTTGGGGTTAGCGTTAGCGGGTTGGGTTAGGGGTGTTGGGGAGGCGTTCAGTGCGTTGGGTGGTTAGAGTGCGGGGGTTGGGGGCGTTAGGGTTCAGTGTTAGGTTTTAGGGTCAGGGTCAAGTTCAGGGCTTAGGGTTAGGTTTTGGCTTTGGGGTTCGGGCCTAGGGCTGGGGTTAGGGCTTGGGGTTGGGGTGAGGGTTTTGGGTTAGGATTTAGGTTCTAGGTTTAGGTTCCGGGTCCGAGCCAGGGTCAGGGATCAGGGTCAGGGTCAAGGGTCGGCGGTTGGGGTCGAGTGGGTTAGGGTTTGGGAGTTAGCGGTTTATGGTTTCCTTTTGGCGACGTCCCCCCGGGCTCGATGAATAGCTGTTTTCAGCGGCCCCTGAAGCGCCTCTCGCTGCGGTCGTTCGTCTCTTGTCCGACGGGGAGTGCACGCATGCCTCTCGGCTTGGTGGACAAAAACGCCCTCACCCTGTTGGTGCAGTCAAGGGAGGCGGGACTTGTCCCCTCGTGAGGTACTCCTGGCCCAGGCCCGGTCCCACGCGTGAGGGGCCGTTTGGTTGTATGTGGCCGTGGAATGCGCAAGGGTTGCTCCGGTTGGGATAGAAGTGTCTGGGGCCTTCCGTGACCCTGGGTAGTCGTTGGATTCTGGCTCCCCTATGTGCCTCCGCCACGCCACTGTCCGCACCTCCACCACCCACCGTAGTCTTCCGTCTGGCCCTCTTTGCACACGTCAGCACCCCACCCCGGGCCCCAACTCGCTTGATACTCCCGTTCTGCTTTTTCAGCCCCCGACACCTACGGATGCAACGACACAGGCGGGAGTTGTCGGAGATGTCGTGACGGCTCCGTTGGCGCTGTATTCCTGAGTCTGCCAGGAGCCCGGGGACCAATCGCTAATGCTGTCGTGTCTGCGAGTCACGGGGCGGCCGTGCGCGGTTGCTCGCGCCTACGCTAAATTTTGCTCTGTCCGACGTTGCTCCCCAGAGCTTCGCGGACGGGCCCTCAGCCCCGTTTGTCTAGGACTCTCGTCGCTGCCCCGATTACTTCACTCGGTTGCCCTCCTTCACCCGTATGGACGAGCGCAGCACTGAGTGTTTTTCTCACAGACGATTCAGATCGTCAGATACTTCAGGTCCAGGTCCCATCTGCCCAAGCGAAGTTTCAGCTTCCACGCAGTTTCTGAAGTCGGCCGTTACGGATCTCTCCTTTGTGTCATGTGGTAGTATCCTTTGTCTTGCGTCACGTCCTCCGGTGTCGTGCCAAGTGGGACTGTGCCGCCTTGTGGTGTGTGGTACATCCATAGGATGGAGTAGTATTCAGCGGTGAAAGGATGCCATGAGGGGTTAGAGATTTAGGGTTCAGGCTCTGGGTCACGTTTAGGGTTAGGGCGGTTAGGGTTTGGGTCGTTGGGGTTAAGGTTAAGGGGTGTGGGGGGGCTGGGTTTGGGGGGGTTTTGTGTTGGGGTTTGGTGTTGGGGCGAGGGCGGTTTGGGTTGTGGTTAGAGTGTTGGCCTTGAGCTTAGGGGTCTGGGGCTAGGGTTCGGGGGTTTGGGGTCGGGGCAGGGGTGTTGGGGTTTTGGTTGGGGTTTTGGGGTGTTTAGGGTTGGGGGCTGGAGTGGTTGGGGTTCAGGGTTAGGTGGAGGGTTGATGAAAGTTCCGTTTTAGGTTTAGGGTTGAGGGTTAGGGCTTAGGGCTAGGGCTAGGGTTAGGGGTTATGGGTTGAGGTTAGGGTTAGGGTTAGAGTTAGTGCTCCGGGGGTTGGGTTTAGGGTTACGGGGTTTGAGCTTGGGGTTAGGGGGTTTGGCGGTTTGGCCTTAGGTGGTTGCGGTTGGGGTTAGGGTTAGGGCTTAGGGTCAGGATGCAGGGTCAGAATTCAGGGTCGAGGGTCGGGGTCAGCGGTCAGGCGTCGGGCTCGGGTGCTTAGGGTGTAGGCTCAGGGTTTTAGGGTTAGGCCTTTAGGGTTAGGGTTTTGGGGTTCAGGCTTTGGGTCATTGTTAGGGTTAGGGCGGTTAGGGTGAGGGTTGCTGGGCTTAGGATTGGGGGTTGGGCTTGGGCTTAGAGCTGGGTGTTGGGATTAGGGCTAGAGGTGTTGGGGTTAGCGTTAGCGGGTTGGGTTAGGGGTGTTGGGGAGGGGTTCAGGGCGTTGGGTGGTTAGAGTGCGGGGGTTGGGGGGGTTAGGGTTCAGTGTTAGGTTTTAGGGTCAGGGTCAAGTTCAGGGCTCAGGGTTAGGTTTTGGCTTTGGGGTTCGGGCCTAGGGCTGGGGTCAGGGCTTGGGGTTGGGGTGAGGGTTTCGGGTTAGGATTTAGGTTCCAGGTTTAGGTTCCGGGTCCGAGCCAGGGTCAGGGATCAGGGTCAGGGTCAAGGGTCGGCGGTTGGGGTCGAGTGGGTTAGGGTTTGGGGGTTAGCGGTTTATGGTTTCCTTTTGGCGACGTCCCCCAGGGCTCGATGAATAGATGTTTTCAGCGGCCCCTGAAGCGCCTCTCGCTGCGGTCGTTCGTCTCTTGTCCGACGGGGAGTGCACGCATGCCTCTCGGCTTGGTGGAGAAAAACGCCCTCACCCTGTTGGTGCAGTCAAGGGAGGCGGGACTTGTCCCCTCGTGAGGTACTCCTGGCCCAGGCCCGGTCCCACGCGTGAGGGGCCGTTTGGTTGTATGTGGCCGTGGAATGCGCAAGGGTTGCTCCGGTTGGGATAGAAGTGTCTGGGGCCTTCCGTGACCCTGGGTAGTCGTTGGATTCTGGCTCCCCTATGTGCCCCTGCCACGCCACTGTCCGCACCTCCACCACCCACCGTAGTCTTCCGTCTGGCCCTCTTTGCACACGTCAGCACCCCACCCCGGGCCCCAACTCGCTTGATACTCCCGTTCTGCTTTTTCAGCCCCCGACACCTACGGATGCAACGACACAGGCGGGAGTTGTCGGAGATGTCGTGACGGCTCCGTTGGCGCTGTATTCCTGAGTCTGCCAGGAGCCCGGGGACCAATCGCTAATGCTGTCGTGTCTGCGAGTCACGGGGCGGCCGTGCGCGGTTGCTCGCGCCTACGCTAAATTTTGCTCTGTCCGACGTTGCTCCCCAGAGCTTCGCGGACGGGCCCTCAGCCCCGTTTGTCTAGGACTCTCGTCGCTGCCCCGATTACTTCACTCGGTTGCCCTCCTTCACCCGTATGGACGAGCGCAGCACTGAGTGTTTTTCTCACAGACGATTCAGATCGTCAGATACTTCAGGTCCAGGTCCCATCTGCCCAAGCGAAGTTTCAGCTTCCACGCAGTTTCTGAAGTCGGCCGTTACGGATCTCTCCTTTGTGTCATGTGGTAGTATCCTTTGTCTTGCGTCACGTCCTCCGGTGTCGTGCCAAGTGGGACTGTGCCGCCTTGTGGTGTGTGGTACATCCATAGGATGGAGTAGTATTCAGCGGTGAAAGGATGCCATGAGGGGTTAGAGATTTAGGGTTCAGGCTCTGGGTCACGTTTAGGGTTAGGGCGGTTAGGGTTTGGGTCGTTGGGGTTAAGGTTAAGGGGTGTGGGGGGGGCTGGGTTTGGGGGGGTTTTGTGTTGGGGGTTTGGTGTTGGGGCGAGGGCGGTTTGGGTTGTGGTTAGGGTGTTGGCCTTGAGCTTAGGGGTCTGGGGCTAGGGTTCGGGGGTTTGGGGTCGGGGCAGGGGTGTTGGGGTTTTGGTTGGGGTTTTGGGGTGTTTAGGGTTGGGGGCTGGAGTGGTTGGGGTTCGGGGTTAGGTGGAGGGTTGATGAAAGTTCCGTTTTAGGTTTAGGGTTGAGGGTTAGGGCTTAGGGCTAGGGCTACGGTTAGGGGTTATGGGTTGAGGTTAGGGTTAGGGTTAGAGTTAGTGCTCCGGGGGTTGGGTTTAGGGTTACGGGGGTTGAGCTTGGGGTTAGGGGGTTTGGCGGTTTGGCCTTAGGGGGTTGGGGTTGGGGTTAGGGTTAGGGCTTAGGGTCAGGATGCAGGGTCAGAATTCAGGGTCGAGGGTCGGGGTCAGCGGTCAGCCGTCGGGCTCGGGTGCTTAGGGTGTAGGCTCAGGGTTTTAGGGTTAGGCCTTTAGGGTTAGGGTTTTGGGGTTCAGGCTTTGGGTCATTGTTAGGGTTAGGGCGGTTAGGGTGAGGGTTGCTGGGCTTAGCATTGGGGGTTGGGCTTGGGCTTAGAGCTGGGGGTTGGGATTAGGGCTAGAAGTGTTGGGGTTAGCGTTAGCGGGTTGGGTTAGGGGTGTTGGGGAGGGGTTCAGGGCGTTGGGTGGTTAGAGTGCGGGGGTTGGGGGGGTTAGGGTTCAGTGTTAGGTTTTAGGGTCAGGGTCAAGTTCAGGGCTTAGGGTTAGGTTTTGGCTTTGGGGTTCGGGCCTAGGGCTGGGGTCAGGGCTTGGGGTTGGGGTGAGGGTTTCGGGTTAGGATTTAGTTTCCAGGTTTAGGTTCCGGGTCCGAGCCAGGGTCAGGGATCAGGGTAAGGGTCAAGGGTCGGCGGTTGGGGTCGAGTGGGTTAGGGTTTGGGGGTTAGCGGTTTATGGTTTCCTTTTGGCGACGTCCCCCCGGGCTCGATGAATAGATGTTTTCAGCGGCCCCTGAAGCGCCTCTCGCTGCGGTCGTTCGTCTCTTGTCCGACGGGGAGTGCACGCATGCCTCTCGGCTTGGTGGACAAAAACGCCCTCACCCTGTTGGTGCAGTCAAGGGAGGCGGGACTTGTCCCCTCGTGAGGTACTCCTGGCCCAGGCCCGGTCCCACGCGTGAGGGGCCGTTTGGTTGTATGTGGCCGTGGAATGCGCAAGGGTTGCTCCGGTTGGGATAGAAGTGTCTGGGGCCTTCCGTGACCCTGGGTAGTCGTTGGATTCTGGCTCCCCTATGTGCCTCTGCCACGCCACTGTCCGCACCTCCACCACCCACCGTAGTCTTCCGTCTGGCCCTCTTTGCACACGTCAGCACCCCACCCCGGGCCCCAACTCGCTTGATACTCCCGTTCTGCTTTTTCAGCCCCCGACACCTACGGATGCAACGACACAGGCGGGAGTTGTCGGAGATGTCGTGACGGCTCCGTTGGCGCTGTATTCCTGAGTCTGCCAGGAGCCCGGGGACCAATCGCTAATGCTGTCGTGTCTGCGAGTCACGGGGCGGCCGTGCGCGGTTGCTCGCGCCTACGCTAAATTTTGCTCTGTCCGACGTTGCTCCCCAGAGCTTCGCGGACGGGCCCTCAGCCCCGTTTGTCTAGGACTCTCGTCGCTGCCCCGATTACTTCACTCGGTTGCCCTCCTTCACCCGTATGGACGAGCGCAGCACTGAGTGTTTTTCTCACAGACGATTCAGATCGTCAGATACTTCAGGTCCAGGTCCCATCTGCCCAAGCGAAGTTTCAGCTTCCACGCAGTTTCTGAAGTCGGCCGTTACGGATCTCTCCTTTGTGTCATGTGGTAGTATCCTTTGTCTTGCGTCACGTCCTCCGGTGTCGTGCCAAGTCGGACTGTGCCGCCTTGTGGTGTGTGGTACATCCATAGGATGGAGTAGTATTCAGCGGTGAAAGGATGCCATGAGGGGTTAGAGATTTAGGGTTCAGGCTCTGGGTCACGTTTAGGGTTAGGGCGGTTAGGGTTTGGGTCGTTGGGGTTAAGGCTAAGGGGTGTGGGTGGGGCTGGGTTTGGGGGGGTTTGGTGTTGGGGGTTTGGTGTTGGGGCGAGGGCGGTTTGGGTTGTGGTTAGGGTGTTGGCCTTGAGCTTAGGGGTCTGGGGCTAGGGTTCGGGGGTTTGGGGTCGGGGCAGGGGTGTTGGGGTTTTGGTTGGGGTTTTGGGGTGTTTAGGGTTGGGGGCTGGAGTGGTTGGGGTTCAGGGTTAGGTGGAGGGTTGATGAAAGTTCCGTTTTAGGTTTAGGGTTGAGGGTTAGGGCTTAGGGCTAGGGCTAGGGTTAGGGGTTATGGGTTGAGGTTAGGGTTAGGGTTAGAGTTAGTGCTCCGGGGGTTGGGTTTAGGGTTACGGGGTTTGAGCTTGGGGTTAGGGGGTTTGGCGGTTTGGCCTTAGGGGGTTGGGGTTGGGGTTAGGGTTAGGGCTTAGGGTCAGGATGCAGGGTCAGAATTCTGGGTCGAGGGTCGGGGTCAGCGGTCAGGCGTCGGGCTCGGGTGCTTAGGGTGTAGGCTCAGGGTTTTAGGGTTAGGCCTTTAGGGTTAGGGTTTTGGGGTTCAGGCTTTGGGTCATTGTTAGGGTTAGGGCGGTTAGGGTGAGGGTTGCTGGGCTTAGGATTGGGGGTTGGGCTTGGGCTTAGAGCTGGGGGTTGGGATTAGGGCTAGAGGTGTTGGGGTTAGCGTTAGCGGGTTGGGTTAGGGGTGTTGGGGAGGGGTTCAGGGCGTTGGGTGGTTAGAGTGCGGGGGTTGGGGGGGTTAGGGTTCAGTGTTAGGTTTTAGGGTCAGGGTCAAGTTCAGGGCTTAGGGTTAGGTTTTGGCTTTGGGGTTCGGGCCTAGGGCTGGGGTCAGGGCTTGGGGTTGGGGTGAGGGTTTCGGGTTAGGATTTAGTTTCCAGGTTTAGGTTCCGGGTCCGAGCCAGGGTCAGGGTTCAGAGTTAGGGTAAAAGGTCGGCGGTTGGGGTCGAGTGGGTTAGGGTTTGGGGGTTAGCGGTTTATGGTTTCCTTTTGGTGACTTCCCCACGGGCTCGATGAATAGCTGTTTTCAGCGGCCCCTGAAGCGCCTCTCGCTGCGGTCGTTCGTCTCTTGTCCGATGGGGGAGTGCACGCATGCCTCTCGGCTTGGTGGACAAAAACGCCCTCACCCTGTTGGTGCAGTCAAGGGAGGCGGGACTTGTCCCCTCGTGAGGTACTCCTGGCCCAGGCCCGGTCCCACGCGTGAGGGGCCGTTTGGTTGTATGTGGCCGTGGAATGCGCAAGGGTTGCTCCGGTTGGGATAGAAGTGTCTGGGGCCTTCCGTGACCCTGGGTAGTCGTTGGATTCTGGCTCCCCTATGTGCCTCTGCCACGCCACTGTCCGCACCTCCACCACCCACCGTAGTCTTCCGTCTGGCCCTCTTTGCACACGTCAGCACCCCACCCCGGGCCCCAACTCGCTTGATACTCCCGTTCTGCTTTTTCAGCCCCCGACACCTACGGATGCAACGACACAGGCGGGAGTTGTCGGAGATGTCGTGACGGCTCCGTTGGCGCTGTATTCCTGAGTCTGCCAGGAGCCCGGGGACCAATCGCTAATGCTGTCGTGTCTGCGAGTCACGGGGCGGCCGTGCGCGGTTGCTCGCGCCTACGCTAAATTTTGCTCTGTCCGACGTTGCTCCCCAGAGCTTCGCGGACGGGCCCTCAGCCCCGTTTGTCTAGGACTCTCGTCGCTGCCCCGATTACTTCACTCGGTTGCCCTCCTTCACCCGTATGGACGAGCGCAGCACTGAGTGTTTTTCTCACAGACGATTCAGATCGTCAGATACTTCAGGTCCAGGTCCCATCTGCCCAAGCGAAGTTTCAGCTTCCACGCAGTTTCTGAAGTCGGCCGTTACGGATCTCTCCTTTGTGTCATGTGGTAGTATCCTTTGTCTTGCGTCACGTCCTCCGGTGTCGTGCCAAGTCGGACTGTGCCGCCTTGTGGTGTGTGGTACATCCATAGGATGGAGTAGTATTCAGCGGTGAAAGGATGCCATGAGGGGTTAGAGATTTAGGGTTCAGGCTCTGGGTCACGTTTAGGGTTAGGGCGGTTAGGGTTTGGGTCGTTGGGGTTAAGGCTAAGGGGTGTGGGTGGGGCTGGGTTTGGGGGGGTTTGGTGTTGGGGGTTTGGTGTTGGGGCGAGGGCGGTTTGGGTTGTGGTTAGGGTGTTGGCCTTGAGCTTAGGGGTCTGGGGCTAGGATTCGGGGGTTTGGGGTCGGGGCAGGGGTGTTGGGGTTTTGGTTGGGGTTTTGGGGTGTTTAGGGTTGGGGGCTGGAGTGGTTGGGGTTCAGGGTTAGGTGGAGGGTTGATGAAAGTTCCGTTTTAGGTTTAGGGTTGAGGGTTAGGGCTTAGGGCTAGGGCTAGGGTTAGGGGTTATGGGTTGAGGTTAGGGTTAGGGTTAGAGTTAGTGCTCCGGGGGTTGGGTTTAGGGTTACGGGGTTTGAGCTTGGGGTTAGGGGGTTTGGCGGTTTGGCCTTAGGGGGTTGGGGTTGGGGTTAGGGTTAGGGCTTAGGGTCAGGATGCAGGTTCAGAATTCTGGGTCGAGGGTCGGGGTCAGCGGTCAGGCGTCGGGCTCGGGTGCTTAGGGTGTAGGCTCAGGGTTTTAGGGTTAGGCCTTTAGGGTTAGGGTTTTGGGGGTCAGGCTTTGGGTCATTGTTAGGGTTAGGGCGGTTAGGGTGAGGGTTGCTGGGCTTAGGATTGGGGGTTGGGCTTGGGCTTAGAGCTGGGGGTTGGAATTAGGGCTAGAAGTGTTGGGGTTAGCGTTAGCGGGTTAGGTTTGCGGTGTTGGGGAGGGGTTTAGGGCGTTGGGTGGTTAGAGTGCGGGGGTTGGGGGGGTTAGGGTTCAGTGTTAGGTTTTAGGGTCAGGGTCAAGTTCAGGGCTTAGGGTTAGGTTTTGGCTTTGGGGTTCGGGCCTAGGGCTGGGGTCAGGGCTTGGGGTTGGGGTGAGGGTTTCGGGTTAGGATTTAGTTTCCAGGTTTAGGTTCCGGGTCCGAGCCAGGGTCAGGGTTCAGAGTTAGGGTAAAGGGTCGGCGGTTGGGGTCGAGTGGGTTAGGGTTTGGGGGTTAGCGGTTTATGGTTTCCTTTTGGTGACTTCCCCACGGGCTCGATGAATAGCTGTTTTCAGCGGCCCCTGAAGCGCCTCTCGCTGCGGTCGTTCGTCTCTTGTCCGACGGGGGAGTGCACGCATGCCTCTCGGCTTGGTGGACAAAAACGCCCTCACCCTGTTGGTGCAGTCAAGGGAGGCGGGACTTGTCCCCTCGTGAGGTACTCCTGGCCCAGGCCCGGTCCCACGCGTGAGGGGCCGTTTGGTTGTATGTGGCCGTGGAATGCGCAAGGGTTGCTCCGGTTGGGATAGAAGTGTCTGGGGCCTTCCGTGACCCTGGGTAGTCGTTGGATTCTGGCTCCCCTATGTGCCTCTGCCACGCCACTGTCCGCACCTCCACCACCCACCGTAGTCTTCCGTCTGGCCCTCTTTGCACACGTCAGCACCCCACCCCGGGCCCCAACTCGCTTGATACTCCCGTTCTGCTTTTTCAGCCCCCGACACCTACGGATGCAACGACACAGGCGGGAGTTGTCGGAGATGTCGTGACGGCTCCGTTGGCGCTGTATTCCTGAGTCTGCCAGGAGCCCGGGGACCAATCGCTAATGCTGTCGTGTCTGCGAGTCACGGGGCGGCCGTGCGCGGTTGCTCGCGCCTACGCTAAATTTTGCTCTGTCCGACGTTGCTCCCCAGAGCTTCGCGGACGGGCCCTCAGCCCCGTTTGTCTAGGACTCTCGTCGCTGCCCCGATTACTTCACTCGGTTGCCCTCCTTCACCCGTATGGACGAGCGCAGCACTGAGTGTTTTTCTCACAGACGATTCAGATCGTCAGATACTTCAGGTCCAGGTCCCATCTGCCCAAGCGAAGTTTCAGCTTCCACGCAGTTTCTGAAGTCGGCCGTTACGGATCTCTCCTTTGTGTCATGTGGTAGTATCCTTTGTCTTGCGTCACGTCCTCCGGTGTCGTGCCAAGTGGGACTGTGCCGCCTTGTGGTGTGTGGTACATCCATAGGATGGAGTAGTATTCAGCGGTGAAAGGATGCCATGAGGGGTTAGAGATTTAGGGTTCAGGCTCTGGGTCACGTTTAGGGTTAGGGCGGTTAGGGTTTGGGTCGTTGGGGTTAAGGTTAAGGGGTGTGGGGGGCTGGGTTTGGGGGGGTTTTGTGTTGGGGGTTTGGTGTTGGGGCGAGGGCGAGGGCGGTTTTGGTTGTGGTTAGGGTGTTGGCCTTGAGCTTAGGGGTCTGGGGCTAGGGTTCGGGGGTTTGGGGTCGGGGCAGGGGTGTTGGGGTTTTGGTTGGGGTTTTGGGGTGTTTAGGGTTGGGGGCTGGAGTGGTTGGGGTTCAGGGTTAGGTGGAGGGTTGATGAAAGTTCCGTTTTAGGTTTAGGGTTGAGGGTTAGGGCTTAGGGCTAGGGCTAGGGTTAGGGGTTATGGGTTGAGGTTAGGGTTAGGGTTAGAGTTAGTGCTCCGGGGGTTGGGTTTAGGGTTACGGGGTTTGAGCTTGGGGTTAGGGGGTTTGGCGGTTTGGCCTTAGGGGGTTGGGGTTGGGGTTAGGGTTAGGGCTTAGGGTCAGGATGCAGGGTCAGAATTCAGGGTCGAGGGTCGGGGTCAGCGGTCAGGCGTCGGGCTCGGGTGCTTAGGGTGTAGGCTCAGGGTTTTAGGGTTAGGCCTTTAGGGTTAGGGTTTTGGGGTTCAGGCTTTGGGTCATTGTTAGGGTTAGGGCGGTTAGGGTGAGGGTTGCTGGGCTTAGGATTGGGGGTTGGGCTTGGGCTTAGAGCTGGGGGTTGGGATTAGGGCTAGAGGTGTTGGGGTTAGCGTTAGCGGGTTGGGTTAGGGGTGTTGGGGAGGGGTTCAGGGCGTTGGGTGGTTAGAGTGCGGGGGTTGGGGGGGTTAGGGTTCAGTGTTAGGTTTTAGGGTCAGGGTCAAGTTCAGGGCTTAGGGTTAGGTTTTGGCTTTGGGGTTCGGGCCTAGGGCTGGGGTCAGGGCTTGGGGTTGGGGTGAGGGTTTCGGGTTAGGATTTAGGTTCCAGGTTTAGGTTCCGGGTCCGAGCCAGGGTCAGGGATCAGGGTCAGGGTCAAGGGTCGGCGGTTGGGGTCGAGTGGGTTAGGGTTTGGGGGTTAGCGGTTTATGGTTTCCTTTTGGCGACGTCCCCCAGGGCTCGATGAATAGATGTTTTCAGCGGCCCCTGAAGCGCCTCTCGCTGCGGTCGTTCGTCTCTTGTCCGACGGGGAGTGCACGCATGCCTCTCGGCTTGGTGGAGAAAAACGCCCTCACCCTGTTGGTGCAGTCAAGGGAGGCGGGACTTGTCCCCTCGTGAGGTACTCCTGGCCCAGGCCCGGTCCCACGCGTGAGGGGCCGTTTGGTTGTATGTGGCCGTGGAATGCGCAAGGGTTGCTCCGGTTGGGATAGAAGTGTCTGGGGCCTTCCGTGACCCTGGGTAGTCGTTGGATTCTGGCTCCCCTATGTGCCTCTGCCACGCCACTGTCCGCACCTCCACCACCCACCGTAGTCTTCCGTCTGGCCCTCTTTGCACACGTCAGCACCCCACCCCGGGCCCCAACTCGCTTGATACTCCCGTTCTGCTTTTTCAGCCCCCGACACCTACGGATGCAACGACACAGGCGGGAGTTGTCGGAGATGTCGTGACGGCTCCGTTGGCGCTGTATTCCTGAGTCTGCCAGGAGCCCGGGGACCAATCGCTAATGCTGTCGTGTCTGCGAGTCACGGGGCGGCCGTGCGCGGTTGCTCGCGCCTACGCTAAATTTTGCTCTGTCCGACGTTGCTCCCCAGAGCTTCGCGGACGGGCCCTCAGCCCCGTTTGTCTAGGACTCTCGTCGCTGCCCCGATTACTTCACTCGGTTGCCCTCCTTCACCCGTATGGACGAGCGCAGCACTGAGTGTTTTTCTCACAGACGATTCAGATCGTCAGATACTTCAGGTCCAGGTCCCATCTGCCCAAGCGAAGTTTCAGCTTCCACGCAGTTTCTGAAGTCGGCCGTTACGGATCTCTCCTTTGTGTCATGTGGTAGTATCCTTTGTCTTGCGTCACGTCCTCCGGTGTCGTGCCAAGTCGGACTGTGCCGCCTTGTGGTGTGTGGTACATCCATAGGATGGAGTAGTATTCAGCGGTGAAAGGATGCCATGAGGGGTTAGAGATTTAGGGTTCAGGCTCTGGGTCACGTTTAGGGTTAGGGCGGTTAGGGTTTGGGTCGTTGGGGTTAAGGATAAGGGGTGTGGGTGGGGCTGGGTTTGGGGGGATTTGGTGTTGGGGGTTTGGTGTTGGGGCGAGGGCGGTTTGGGTTGTGGTTAGGGTGTTGGCCTTGAGCTTAGGGGTCTGGGGCTAGGGTTCGGGGGTTTGGGGTCGGGGCAGGGGTGTTGGGGTTTTGGTTGGGGTTTTGGGGTGTTTAGGGTTGGGGGCTGGAGTGGTTGGGGTTCAGGGTTAGGTGGAGGGTTGATGAAAGTTCCGTTTTAGGTTTAGGGTTGAGGGTTAGGGCTTAGGGCTAGGGCTAGGGTTAGGGGTTATGGGTTGAGGTTAGGGTTAGGGTTAGAGTTAGTGCTCCGGGGGTTGGGTTTAGGGTTACGGGGTTTGAGCTTGGGGTTAGGGGGTTTGGCGGTTTGGCCTTAGGGGGTTGGGGTTGGGGTTAGGGTTAGGGCTTAGGGTCAGGATGCAGGGTCAGAATTCAGGGTCGAGGGTCGGGGTCAGCGGTCAGGCGTCGGGCTCGGGTGCTTAGGGTGTAGGCTCAGGGTTTTAGGGTTAGGCCTTTAGGGTTAGGGTTTTGGGGTTCAGGCTTTGGGTCATTGTTAGGGTTAGGGCGGTTAGGGTGAGGGTTGCTGGGCTTAGGATTGGGGGTTGGGCTTGGGCTTAGAGCTGGGGGTTGGGATTAGGGCTAGAGGTGTTGGGGTTAGCGTTAGCGGTTGGGTTAGGGAATACTATCTCTCTATGCAGGGCGTTGGGTGGTTAGAGTGCGGGGGTTGGGGGGGTTAGGGTTCAGTGTTAGGTTTTAGGGTCAGGGTCAAGTTCAGGGCTTAGGGTTAGGTTTTGGCTTTGGGGTTCGGGCCTAGGGCTGGGGTCAGGGCTTGGGGTTGGGGTGAGGGTTTCGGGTTAGGATTTAGGTTCCAGGTTTAGGTTCCGGGTCCGAGCCAGGGTCAGGGATCAGGGTCAGGGTCAAGGGTCGGCGGTTGGGGTCGAGTGGGTTAGGGTTTGGGGGTTAGCGGTTTATGGTTTCCTTTTGGCGACGTCCCCCAGGGCTCGATGAATAGATGTTTTCAGCGGCCCCTGAAGCGCCTCTCGCTGCGGTCGTTCGTCTCTTGTCCGACGGGGAGTGCACGCATGCCTCTCGGCTTGGTGGAGAAAAACGCCCTCACCCTGTTGGTGCAGTCAAGGGAGGCGGGACTTGTCCCCTCGTGAGGTACTCCTGGCCCAGGCCCGGTCCCACGCGTGAGGGGCCGTTTGGTTGTATGTGGCCGTGGAATGCGCAAGGGTTGCTCCGGTTGGGATAGAAGTGTCTGGGGCCTTCCGTGACCCTGGGTAGTCGTTGGATTCTGGCTCCCCTATGTGCCTCTGCCACGCCACTGTCCGCACCTCCACCACCCACCGTAGTCTTCCGTCTGGCCCTCTTTGCACACGTCAGCACCCCACCCCGGGCCCCAACTCGCTTGATACTCCCGTTCTGCTTTTTCAGCCCCCGACACCTACGGATGCAACGACACAGGCGGGAGTTGTCGGAGATGTCGTGACGGCTCCGTTGGCGCTGTATTCCTGAGTCTGCCAGGAGCCCGGGGACCAATCGCTAATGCTGTCGTGTCTGCGAGTCACGGGGCGGCCGTGCGCGGTTGCTCGCGCCTACGCTAAATTTTGCTCTGTCCGACGTTGCTCCCCAGAGCTTCGCGGACGGGCCCTCAGCCCCGTTTGTCTAGGACTCTCGTCGCTGCCCCGATTACTTCACTCGGTTGCCCTCCTTCACCCGTATGGACGAGCGCAGCACTGAGTGTTTTTCTCACAGACGATTCAGATCGTCAGATACTTCAGGTCCAGGTCCCATCTGCCCAAGCGAAGTTTCAGCTTCCACGCAGTTTCTGAAGTCGGCCGTTACGGATCTCTCCTTTGTGTCATGTGGTAGTATCCTTTGTCTTGCGTCACGTCCTCCGGTGTCGTGCCAAGTCGGACTGTGCCGCCTTGTGGTGTGTGGTACATCCATAGGATGGAGTAGTATTCAGCGGTGAAAGGATGCCATGAGGGGTTAGAGATTTAGGGTTCAGGCTCTGGGTCACGTTTAGGGTTAGGGCGGTTAGGGTTTGGGTCGTTGGGGTTAAGGATAAGGGGTGTGGGTGGGGCTGGGTTTGGGGGGATTTGGTGTTGGGGGTTTGGTGTTGGGGCGAGGGCGGTTTGGGTTGTGGTTAGGGTGTTGGCCTTGAGCTTAGGGGTCTGGGGCTAGGGTTCGGGGGTTTGGGGTCGGGGCAGGGGTGTTGGGGTTTTGGTTGGGGTTTTGGGGTGTTTAGGGTTGGGGGCTGGAGTGGTTGGGGTTCAGGGTTAGGTGGAGGGTTGATGAAAGTTCCGTTTTAGGTTTAGGGTTGAGGGTTAGGGCTTAGGGCTAGGGCTAGGGTTAGGGGTTATGGGTTGAGGTTAGGGTTAGGGTTAGAGTTAGTGCTCCGGGGGTTGGGTTTAGGGTTACGGGGTTTGAGCTTGGGGTTAGGGGGTTTGGCGGTTTGGCCTTAGGGGGTTGGGGTTGGGGTTAGGGTTAGGGCTTAGGGTCAGGATGCAGGGTCAGAATTCAGGGTCGAGGGTCGGGGTCAGCGGTCAGGCGTCGGGCTCGGGTGCTTAGGGTGTAGGCTCAGGGTTTTAGGGTTAGGCCTTTAGGGTTAGGGTTTTGGGGGTCAGGCTTTGGGTCATTGTTAGGGTTAGGGCGGTTAGGGTGAGGGTTGCTGGGCTTAGGATTGGGGGTTGGGCTTGGGCTTAGAGCTGGGGGTTGGAATTAGGGCTAGAAGTGTTGGGGTTAGCGTTAGCGGGTTAGGTTTGCGGTGTTGGGGAGGGGTTTAGGGCGTTGGGTGGTTAGAGTGCGGGGGTTGGGGGGTTAGGGTTCAGTGTTAGGTTTTAGGGTCAGGGTCAAGTTCAGGGCTTAGGGTTAGGTTTTGGCTTTGGGGTTCGGGCCTAGGGCTGGGGTCAGGGCTTGGGGTTGGGGTGAGTGTTTCGGGTTAGGATTTAGTTTCCAGGTTTAGGTTCCGGGTCCGAGCCAGGGTCAGGGTTCAGAGTTAGGGTAAAGGGTCGGCGGTTGGGGTCGAGTGGGTTAGGGTTTGGGGGTTAGCGGTTTATGGTTTCCTTTTGGTGACTTCCCCACGGGCTCGATGAATAGCTGTTTTCAGCGGCCCCTGAAGCGCCTCTCGCTGCGGTCGTTCGTCTCTTGTCCGACGGGGGAGTGCACGCATGCCTCTCGGCTTGGTGGACAAAAACGCCCTCACCATGTTGGTGCAGTCAAGGGAGGCGGGACTTGTCCCCTCGTGAGGTACTCCTGGCCCAGGCCCGGTCCCACGCGTGAGGGGCCGTTTGGTTGTATGTGGCCGTGGAATGCGCAAGGGTTGCTCCGGTTGGGATAGAAGTGTCTGGGGCCTTCCGGGACCCTGGGTAGTCGTTGGATTCTGGCTCCCCTATGTGCTTCTGCCACGCCACTGTCCGCACCTCCACCACCCACCGTAGTCTTCCGTCTGGCCCTCTTTGCACACGTCAGCACCCCACCCCGGGCCCCAACTCGCTTGATACTCCCGTTCTGCTTTTTCAGCCCCCGACACCTACGGATGCAACGACACAGGCGGGAGTTGTCGGAGATGTCGTGACGGCTCCGTTGGCGCTGTATTCCTGAGTCTGCCAGGAGCCCGGGGACCAATCGCTAATGCTGTCGTGTCTGCGAGTCACGGGGCGGCCGTGCGCGGTTGCTCGCGCCTACGCTAAATTTTGCTCTGTCCGACGTTGCTCCCCAGAGCTTCGCGGACGGGCCCTCAGCCCCGTTTGTCTAGGACTCTCGTCGCTGCCCCGATTACTTCACTCGGTTGCCCTCCTTCACCCGTATGGACGAGCGCAGCACTGAGTGTTTTTCTCACAGACGATTCAGATCGTCAGATACTTCAGGTCCAGGTCCCATCTGCCCAAGCGAAGTTTCAGCTTCCACGCAGTTTCTGAAGTCGGCCGTTACGGATCTCTCCTTTGTGTCATGTGGTAGTATCCTTTGTCTTGCGTCACGTCCTCCGGTGTCGTGCCAAGTCGGACTGTGCCGCCTTGTGGTGTGTGGTACATCCATAGGATGGAGTAGTATTCAGCGGTGAAAGGATGCCATGAGGGGTTAGAGATTTAGGGTTCAGGCTCTGGGTCACGTTTAGGGTTAGGGCGGTTAGGGTTTGGGTCGTTGGGGTTAAGGTTAAGGGGTGTGGGGGGGGCTGGGTTTGGGGGGTTTTGTGTTGGGGGTTTGGTGTTGGGGCGAGGGCGGTTTGGGTAATACTATCTCTCTATG